>NC_056744.1:106563347-106863347 GCF_019279795.1 Protopterus annectens | reverse complement strand
AGTTTAACAGCAGTTTTTCTAAACTCATGCATATTATTGAGATAATCCTTTATTTTCTGCTTAGCATTCTGCAATTGCTTCTCTTCTTGTTCTGTGAGATTCTGCAATACTTTAACCTTTGTCAGTCCCGCTAAATAATTCTTATTACTTCTCAACCATATCTCTCTTTCTGTTATTTCCACCCTATTTTTAAACTCCACTTTAATTTTATCCCACTGCCTAGCTATATTTTCAGAAGACATTTCCATCTTCTCTAATAACTTCCAAATAATTTTCACTACCCATTCCTTAAATTCCTCTCTTTTCAGCACATAGGTGGAAAAGTACCAGTGTCTCATTTTTATTTCATTATCCTGTGTTTTTATTTTAGTTATTATTGGAGTGTGATCTGATATAATTATTGAAAGTGTATCAAAACTTTCAGTTAAATGTGCATGTTGCTATAAAATGTTAACTTCTATCTAGCCTAGCCCAGTTTTTGTATCTTGGGAAATAATATGTAAATTCACTCCAGATTACTACTACTGGATTCACATCTTTCATGCCAAATATTTTCATAATTTTTTTAAAAAAAATCTAGTGTCCTTTGTTATATTTTCCCTTCTGGGTCCCCCAGACGCATCTTCACTACTGCAAGTCAAATTCCAGTCCCCACCTATAAGTAATATTACCTGCTGAAACTGATTATTTATCCCAGAAGTTTCTTAAGCTCCATTATAGGATTTTTGGGTAGAATATAAATATGTACCAGTGTAATCCTCCTCCCTCCTTGCCAGTAGCCTCTTAGTACTAAAAAACTGCCACTGTTATCTTTTTTATACTCTTCTATCACTATTGGAGCTTTTCTTGCAATTAATATAAATATCCCTCTTTTCCTTTGTCCCAGGTATTCTGCTGAATAATTATCTTGAAAAGCTTTGATGTTAAGTTGTCAATCTCGCTTTCATTCTTGCTGGATGGGTTTGGAGCCGAACCTCGGCTCTGACTCGGCCACTTACTAAAGCTCGAGAGCTAATTTTACCGGCTTGAGGCAACCCTATATCCCATGATGCTAGGCGATAACTACCCAGATCTCGTTTGCCGCTTCGCTGACGAGATGCGTTTTACCGGCTCTTGGTAAGTGTTGGGATTTTATTACTTCAAAGTTGCCTTTTTACTTAGCCTTCCCATCCCTTTCTTCGTTTAGCTTAGCTTAATGGATATATTACACCCTTTTCCCGTTAGTCCTATTTTTTTCCCTTTTATCCAATTTAATTTCCCCTTCCCCCTAGGTTAGGCCTTAGGCCTGCTACTTTCCTAGTTCCTGACAGGGATTCTGTGCTGTGTCTGTGGTGCGCTTGTGTATCCCTGTTTTAACAGTTTGTTTGGATTGGGCGTGTGTGTGTTTTGTACTTTGGTGCCCTTTTACTTCGACAGCACTATGTCGAAGGACACAAAGGTCTCAGGCTTCAAGAAGTGTGACTCGTGCTGTCAGAAAATGTCTCTGACAGATGGTCACACTTCTTGTGTTTACTGCCTGGGACCCCTGCACCTGCAGGACTCTTGTTCTGTGTGCCATGCATTCAGCCCAAGAGTCCTGCAGGAGCACAGGAACAAATTAATCTTAAGGGGCTTATTGAAGCCCGAGGGCTCCCCGCCTAAGTCTGTGCCGGGAAAGCCCTCGAAGCCAGCAAAACCGTCGGCTCTGAGTCCTAAGCCTTCGGCTGCTGGCTCACCATCTGTGGCAACATCGGCTCCGGCTGGAGCCGATGCTTCTGTGTCGCAGCTTCCAGTATCGGCTCCACTCGGCGCAGATACCGCTGAGCCTCTACCTTCATGGTCGGTTCCGGCTGGAGCCGACGTATCTTTGGCTCTTTCGGCTCCATCCATCTCCAAGAAAAGGTCCAGATCCCCATCTTTGGAATCGATCCATTCGGCTCCGGGGTCACCCTTGCTTTCGGAGTGGAGCCATTGGAGCCATTCTTCTCGGTCGTCCAGGCTTTCTGACCATGACCTTGAGAGAGTGGTCAGTAGACTGTTAAAGTCTCAGGCACTGGCCCAAATGCTTCATAGCTCATCTCATCAGACAGTGGCTATTTCAACTCCACCTACTATTCCTCCTTTGACTCTCCCTCAGAGTTCAGAGCCGGAGCTCCTTGGAGCCATGACTGTTGTGGCGTCGGATCTGATACCTCCCCCTTCGGCTCCATTGTCCTCTGCTCCGATCTCTTCATTGATGCCTTCATTGGAGAGATCCGGGCACCTGGTCTCTCTCGCCGGCTCCGAGGGGGCGAGTGGCATCGGACCCTTGTCCGACCCCGTTCTCCCTCTCGGAGCATCGCCGCTGATGAGCTCGGCCCCGACATCGGCTTCGGAGCCGTCCCTGTCGGTGCATCCTGGGGTTCCTACTTCTTCGGAGCTGAGCACTCTTGCCTGTCTGATAGGGGAGCCTTCGAAGTGATGAGGAGCGTACTAGCCCCAGGGCATGGTCAACAGTCAGCTCCATCAGCTCCTCCCACTACAGTGCCTGCTGACGTCTCTTCCCACTCTCTTGCTCCCAGACCCAGAGATCCAACGCCTCAGGTTTCCCCACTGGGAATATCTTCCTCTTCCGAGGCTTCTCCTAACCCGTCAGGTGAACCTCCGTGCAAGAGGACATGTAAGAGGAAGCATGTGGTCTCCCCTGAGTCCATTACATCCGATACCGACTTGGATGAGTCGGAAGGATCCCCAAGGTCCCCCCTCTGAGGATGTCTCTTTCTCAGACATCCTTGAAATCCTCAAACAGAGGGGGAACTGGTCTTCCCTTAATCCTTCTGAGGACGAGTCGGTTTACCTGGTGGCGTTTGGTTTTCGACCCTCCACCTCCTGGGTGTCTCCGCCTTTCGACCCCCTTATGGACGTGGTGGCACGGAAGGCGTAGACGGCCCCGGATTCGGTGGAACCCACCCCACGGAGGCCTTCTAAATTTATTACGGCTCCAGCTGATAGGCAATTTTTAACAAAAGGTGTCCCGGTTGATGCCATGGTGGTGGCTGCAGCCACCAAGAAGGAACTAGTTGATCCTTCAGTACCTATCCATCCTCCTAACAAGGATTCTAGGACTATGGATAGGTACATCAAGTGGATGTTTTCTTCAGCGACCTTTGCCATGCGGTCGCTGAATTACTTGTGTCACTTCACCCGCCTTCAGAGAGATGTTCTCAAAGAGTTGGGTGAAGTTTTACAGGATCTGTCAGCTGCTGGGTCCCAAGATAAAATCAACTCACAGCTAGGAACCCTAAACTCCATTGTTAACTCCTCCATGCGGCTCATTTCCTACGCAGCCGATGGAGCGAGTAGAGCCGCAGGCACAGGTGTGGCCTTAAGGCGTCACGCCTGGATGCGGCTTTGTAATTTTGCAGACCCCTTCAAGGCGTCCTTCACTAACTCCCCCTTTGATGGTTCGACGTTGTTCTGGCCTCAAGTGAAAGACACCTTGACCAGATGCGAGCAAGATGGCAAGACTCTTTCTGCCGTAGGAGTCCGTTTCTCCACCCCTTCTAGACCATATCCTAAGGGTCAAAAGGGTGGAAAGATGTGGTTCCGCAAATCACAAGGAGTCACGCCTGATGCAAGAGGTCAGTTTACCCCCAGAGGCAGAGGGGGTAACAACAACAGACGCCACCCAAGAGGCAGAGGGGTCCGCAGAATCAGGGTAGCAGAGAGTCTCTCTCTGACAAACCCTTCCAACATCCCTGAGGTGTTGCCTGACTGTCCACCTTCGGAGGCAGTCGGGGGAAGATTGTCGCTGTACCCAAAAGCCTGGCTCTCTCTCACTTTAGACAAATGGGTACAGTCGGTTATATCCGAGGGTTACAAAATTCCCTTTATCCAAACCCCAAGTCAACAAAAGGGGACCCTTCCAGACGTTCCACCCAGTCTAAGGGAACAAGCAGTGCTAGAAGTTTCAGAGCTACTAGCAAAAAGAGCCATCCAGCCAGTCCCAGCAGACCAAATAGGATCCGGAGTTTACTCAAAGTTCTTTTTGGTACCAAAAAAAACAGGGTACTGGAGGCCAATATTAGATCTCAGCAAACTAAACAAGTTTGTAAAAAAGACAAGATTCCAGATGGTCACGCTACAGTCCATTCTACCCTTTCTGGGCAAGGATAATTGGATGTGCTCCATGGACCTTCAGGATGCGTACTATCACATCAAAATTCACAGGCGCTCCAGAAGGTTTCTCCACTTTTGGCTGGGGGCCAGTCACTACCAATTCAGAGCCCTGCCCTTTGGTCTCAGTACAGCCCCCAGAGTGTTCACCAAATGTATGGCAGCGGTTACGGCTCACCTGAGGCGTCAAGGATTCCAGGTGTTTCCATATCTAGACGACTGGCTCCTCACCGCCACCACCAGGCATCAACTTCTTCAGGCCAGAGATTACACCATTCACATTTGCAGAGGGCTAGGAATCTCTATAAATTTCGAAAAGTCTGCCTTGTTGCCTTGTCAATCTATTACCTTTATAGGCGCCAACTTGGACACCGTGCAGCTCTCAGCAAAGCTAACAGATCAAAGGGTCTTAGATATCCAAAACCATGTCCATGTTCTGCTTCAGAGCGACAGAATTCAGGCCAGG
This sequence comes from Protopterus annectens, assembly GCF_019279795.1. NCBI lineage: Eukaryota > Metazoa > Chordata > Ceratodontiformes > Protopteridae > Protopterus > Protopterus annectens. The sequence goes on along the minus strand of NC_056744.1, from coordinate 106,858,747 downwards.
TATGTCCTGAAAGTATTGGGGCTCATGGTGGCCACCATCACACTTCTTCCTCTTGCCCGCTTTTACATGCATCTTCTACAGTGGATGCTTTTCGCCCAATGGTCTTTCCAACAACTCCCTATGCACTACAAGATCATGATAACTCCAATTTGCAAAAATCATCTGTCTTGGTGGATGTGGTCCCCTCAAGTCCATCAAGGCAGACCCTTTATTCCTCCCTCCCCGGTTGCCACAGTCACATCTGACGCCTCCCTGATCAGGTGGGGGGGTGGGCATTTTCAGGGCAGGACAGTCCATGGCACATGGCAACCTTTCGAATGCCACCTGCACATAAATGTCCTGGAGATGAGAGCAGTGCTTTTGACGTTGCAAGCCCTCCAAGACTCTCTTCCCCTGGGGACTATTGCAATCTGAACGGACAATATGTCCGTAGTGTGGTATATCAACAAGCAGGACGGAACCAAGTCCTATCCCCTGTGTCGAGAAGCACTCAGACTTTGGCAATGGGCGATCTCTTCTCAGCGGTTTCTGATAGCAACGCATATCCCCGGGAAGTCCAACATCATAGCGGACAGGTTGAGCAGAGCTATTCTCATGCCACACGAGTGGTCTCTCAAACAATCTGTGACAGAAGAGATTTTTCAGAAGTGGGGCCTTCCTTGCTGCGATCTTTTTGCTACACCTCAAAACAGCAAATTCCCTGACTTCTTCACCCTCTTCCCCCTTCCAGGCCATCCCCCCAGAGACGCTCTAGTCCACGATTGGCCTCGGGGACTTCTTTACGCTTTTCCATCCTTTTCCGTTGATATCACAGGTAATTCAGAAAGCAACCGCCTTGAGAGCCAAGATGATTCTCATTGCCCCTTATTGGCCTCGACAGATATGGTTTCCGTTCCTGCATCGTTATCTCTTGGAGCAGCCTTGGCATCTAGATCCAGTGCCAGATCTTTTGGCCCATCAGTCGGGGCAGCTGCACCAATCCCTCCATTCTCTCAACCTCACTGCTTGGTTGCTCCACTTCCGTCCCTAGCCAGGCTTCCTATGATTTAAAATCCCGTCCGGGATATTATAGTAGCTTCCCCTTAAATCTTCCACCAGAAGGATCTACACTAGGAAATGGCAACGTTTTTCCTTCTGGGCAAAGGCTAGAAAGATAGATCCGTTCACTGCTCCAATTCACTCGGTCTTGGATTTCCTAGCTGAAATTTTTCATTCAGGATCTTCATCCTCCACAGTAAAAGTTCAGTTGGCAGCCATTTCAAATTTTCACATAGGTCTGTCGGACTGCAGCATCATGTCCCATAAGCTTTTTACTCAAACCCCCGATTAAAGATCCTCCACCGCAGTGGGATCTAAACCTAGTTTTAACATCCTTGATTCTACCTCCCTTTGAACCTGCAGCTTCCTGTTCATTGAAATTACTTTCCTGGAAAACACTCTTCCTGGTCGCTGTTACATCTGCTAGGAGAGTATCTGAACTTCATGCCCTCTGCATTCGTCCTCCTTACTTAGTCTTCCACAAAGACAGAGTTTCTCTAAGAACGAACCCCTCTTTCATACCCAAGGTGGTTTTGCAGACAAATTTAAATCAATAAATTGACCTCCCAGTTTTCTTCCCTAATTATTCAAACAGGGCGGAGCAAAAACTGCATTGTCTGGATGTTCATCGTCAGCTCCGATATTATTTGGACAGAACTAAACAAATCAGGAAATCTGATCAACTCTTTTTATCTTATGCAGAAAATAGGAAGGGCCTTCCAGTATCCAAGGTAACCCTGTCTATGTGGCTCTCTTCTCTGATCACGTATACTTACCAACTCAGAGGTAAAGAATTGCCTTCTAGGCCAAGAGCCCATTCAACCAGGGCGCTAGCCACATCAACAGCTTTTCAAGCTAGACTACCAATAGACACTATTTGTGTGGCAGCCACATGGGCTTCTCCTCATACCTTTGTTTCGCATTACAAATTGGATATGGCCTCCAGAAACAGGGCAAATTTTGGTTCCACCATTCTTAAAAGAGTCTGTTCCAATGAGCCACCCAGGATGAAGGTGCTAGGGACGCGGTCCCATCCAGCAAGAATGAAGGTGAGATTGACAACTTAACATTAAGAAGTTATGTACCTACCATAACGTTCCATGTTAATTGTCTTCTCTCGCGTTCTTTCTTGCGTCCCGCCCACCATCCCCCTAGCCTGGACAGACTGAGAAGATTTCCCCTTCTTTGAAGGGTCCTGATCTTGCACTTTCAGCCAAATAGCTTGTCCTAGGGTAATTATAGCTTAGATAGCGATCCTTTCAGGGTTATCCTTTTTCCTCCTCCTCTCCAGTTGGAGGACTATATTGCCTAAGGTTGTTTTTCAGCTACCAAATGAGATCTGGGTAGTTATCGCCTAGCATCATGGGATACAGGGTTGCCTCGAGCCGGTAAAATTAGCTCTCGAGCTTTAGTAAGTGGCCGAGTTGGAGCCGAGGTTCGGCTCCGAACCCATCCAGCAAAAAAGAAGGCGAGAAAAGACAACTAACATGGAACGTTATGGTAGGTACATAACATCTCATTTATCAAAGTCACATGTTCAGTTCTTTCCAAATGTGTCTCCTGTAGCATACCTATTTGTACTCTACAATTTTTAATATAGTTCACTATTCTTTTTTTGTATATATCTGTGAGACCATTAGCATTTAACTATAATATGGAAGGCATCCTTATGTTAAAGTTATTATTCACACCTTTTTGTAACAGCTTTTTTTGTTAAAAGTCTCTAATTCCATCTTTTGTGTTACATGGACACAATAATGTTTGGCAGGTTGATCTTTATACAGTTGTTTCTTGTCATATCCATTTGAGCCTATGTCACGTTTTACAAAACTTTGTGTTTTATTGAAAGCCTGCAAACAAAAAGGCAAGTACTCCCCCAGTACACCCCTAAAACCTATTAACTTAATAGTAACACACAAAACTATATACATCTGCAAATATTGACGTTTTACCATCCTAATAGGAACAATTGTCCCAAACTGAGATCTACACTTATAGACTTGGGTTAACCTAAAAGGAAGACTATCCATGCTAAGACCCATGGTGCAGCCTCTGTTTCTGTTAATTGCTGTTTGGTTTTGTCTTATCTGTATTGCTCTCCCAGAATGAGAAAACACTTGAATGCTTTCAGAAGACATTATCTCTTAGCCATTGAAAAAAAAGCTGTTAAAATGAAGAAGTATTCTATTTCAATTGTCCTTTATCAGATTGTCTCCATGGAGACATGAGAACTAGATACAGAGTTGCTTCTACAAGTATTTGTTTATTTGCTAGAATAAAGCTTTATTATATTCAGCGTTCTTTTTTATTTATTTACTTTCTCTTAAAACTTGTTACTAAATAAAGCCAGTGGCCTTAATCCAGTCATTCTCCTATGCGAGACTGAGAAAAGCACATAATTTGTTCGTGTGTCATACTGTTTTGACCAGACTTTTGTGTTTTGTTTACACTGCAGTGCCTACATTTCCTAAAACTGAAGAAGAAGAAAGAAAAAAGAAGGAAAAAACAGGGGCACCTTTTTACTCTAGTATCCCCATTACACTTGAAAATACTTGAAATAACTTTACATTATAGCAAGCAGATTATATCATGCAGTATAAAATTACTGTTAAGAACACAATCTTATTTTACTTACAGTTAACTCTCTCTCCATCCTCTTCTCCTTTTCTAAGTGTTCCTGCAAACATTAATGACATGAAGTAGGGCATATGCTTTAGAGTCCCCTACAAGTTTAACAAAGTCAAAAAGTCTAATATTTCCAGGTTTTATTGTTCTGTCATATTTCACAAGTAGAATTAATGTTTTGTAATCCCACACTTATTTGGCAATTTCCAAGTTAATTGTTTTATTCCTGTTTATCTCTAAATCCAGTCTCTGCCTCGTTTCCAGCATACTTTTGGTTTTTTCTATTCGACTCTTGTGCTTTTTTCTTCCTCTCAAGCATTTTCTGTTGAAACATTGGAAAAGGTTTCACTGGTACAGTTTCTCTGTGGCCTTTATAACCAGAAGAACAAGAAGCAGAATCTCCTTCTGTTTCTCAGCTCAATTTTGTTGGACAACATATTTTGTATTTCCTTCTTAGCATGTTCTGCATCAAAAAATGATTTGTCCCTACAGGAAAGAATATTCTGAAGATAGCTGAGTACAGCAGTTTGAATCTCACACCTGCTTCTCAACATACCCTGATTTGTGGAATAAATTTACTCCTGTTCTGCCTGGTGTATAGCGAGTAATCATTAGCCACAAACACTCTACTGTCTCACACTTTTAGTACTTTGTCCTACTGCCAATCAACTCCTTTTTCTGGTACAATTAAATCTTTACTATTAAAGGTCTAGGTTGTTTTCTCATGACCAAGTTTGGAGCATACACATGATGTGCCCGTTCATTTAACAACTCCTGCTGTGGAAAACCAGTCCAGTTGCTTATTTGTGCTTTCATAAAGTTAATACAGTCTGTTCCTTCCATGTTCTCTGTTTCAGCAGAAAATCTCAGGTTTTCCCTATGTGCTCTCTCCTCTAATTTTATTATTCTTTGAAACATGTCTTCTTGAACAGTCTCATATTCAGCCAGTCTTTTCTTCATTTCAACCTCTGATTTTTGCAGTTTTATTGCCTCATCTGAATATCTGTTTAAAGCTTCTTCCATTTTTCCAGCCTTTTGTTATTTAAGTTGATGTACTCCATCAGTGTTTCATTTATTTTAATCACCTATGAGTACATGTGACTTATTTTTCCTCTAGGTTACTGGAAGTCATGTCTTGCACCAAAGCTGGAGCTTGCACTGCTTTTTGTTGAACAGCTATAGAATTCTTCCCAGTCACTGTTTTTCCTCTCCTTTTGTAATTGATTTTTTTTCAGGTTCTCTGTATTTCTTTTTTGATAACATCCAGGCAGTGCACCAGTTACTGAAATTTACTCAGAAATACAAGTTCACTGGCTCTCTCTTCTGAGGTTCTGTTTTCACACTTGAAGAACTGAAATTAAGCTGTTACTCAGTGTGCAGCCATCTTTGGCATTTGGAGTAGGATTGAGGTTAAAATGATGGCAGCATTTGAATTAGCTAAGTACTATTTGACTGGCAATAGGTGTATAATGTTTGCAACTAAAAATATGTCAGTATGGTTTGTTTTCATTTATAGAAATGTATGAAGTGATAATTTAATAAAGATGTTTCCTGTTTTAAAAAAATAAGCACCTCATTTCTGTGTTTCTAGTTTATATTACTGAAAAGTTATTTAAAAAAATGAATGACATACCAAATGCAGTGGCGGCTGGTGACTTCAAATCAAAGGGGGGCTGCAGGAGACAGTTGGATGGGTGGGGGTCAGTGGGAATGGGCGTGGCCAACTAGAAAGGGGAGGGCTATGCTCAAAACCACAAAAACTGTAACTTTAATTAAATACACTGCCCTGGGTGCCAAACCATCATTATGAGAGTCCAGTCAAGACAAAATGAAGTGTAGTAGAAAAAAATATTTCAATCCATTGGCTGCATGACAGCTTACGTAATATCTAGATGGAAATAAAAAGGATGTGAGGCATGAAAAAATAAATTACTTTTTAAATACATTACTGGAATGTCAGTCAAAAAAAGTATAAGAAAAACAAGCAGCACTTAACTCAAATCACTTCTCCTTGCAATCCAGTTCTAATTATAATTTATATTCAGCTTTATTAAAGTATCAAGTAACATGCACTTCTCCTTGCAATCCCGTTCTAATTATAATTTATATTCAACCTTATTAAAGTATCAAGTAACATGCTGAAAGTAGCAATCTCTGTGATACCCCCACTTGTAAAAATGTTTCTTATCCAAAAAAGACCTGCTGCCTGACAACAACTATCTACTTGTTTCATGGGGAAAACATGATCAAAGTAAAAAATGAAAAGCAAACAAGCTCAACATATATTTCTTAAAGGATTACTGCACAGGATATGGACCACGTATGATAGATTGGCATTCTGTTTAGTTTGCAGGTAAAGCCTGTAATGAGCTTAACATAATGTAATCCTGTCCTTTATTACAAATACTGTCATATGCATTTCAATACCCAAGGCTTATACGTTATCTAGTTATGTAAGTGTTCTCTGCATGGCAACAACAGAAAGGCTTTCAATGTTGGCAATACTGCTTATTAAAACTTACTTGCATCTTACAATATCAGCTTACCTGATGATCATTAAAGCACTGCTACTTAAACACAGAGCAAATGGCACTTTCTGAATAATAATAATAAGCATAAATCAACAGTATAGAAATATGACAGAAACCAGAACATTCTGCAAAATCAATGACATATGAAAGGCCACTGTAGTACTTGTGTTTACCTTGGATGGGGGGAATAGTCTGCACATTTACACTGCATAACTGCTCCTTGCCTTGCTTGGACACATCCAGAGTCACTACATGGGGGAGTGGGGTGCAACAAGTTTGTCACAATTTGAAATGTCTCTGGCTGACTGCGATGGCCCATTTGTCATAACTCTCAACCTCAGAGCAAGAAATCTGGACAAAGCCATACATAGAAGTGGGACAAAGGCCCAAAAATAAGGACAATTTTTAAATATTGCTCTTATAAACTTAGAAAGATAATAGAATAGTAAGTCTTGCATTAGTATGAATTTTCTGAAGGGTATGAAATCTGAAACTGAAATGTCTGTCATTATTTCTAACTTCAGTCTTTAATGATTTGCCAGTAATTTACCAAAAAAACACAATTTTATGAAAAATGGACCAAAAATGTGATGCAAAAATATAAAATAGCCACACAATACAGCTGGAAACCTGTCAAAGAAGGGACACTTTTTAATATTAGTATTGTTAACTTGAGCAGCTGACAAAATAAAAGAATCTACATGCATTTCTGAAATAAAAGTAATCTATAACTGATTATTACAGTTATTTATTTATTAATTGTAAACCCTCCATGTTTTCTTCCAAAATTGCCATTTTGCAGAGGGATTATTAGGGGAAAAGCAACATTTTGAGCCAAAATCAGGAACATTTGAGAGGTTTGGACATGCCTAATTCTATAAAGCAATTTATTTGCACATACCTCTCAGCCTGTTAATACAGGAAATCTGGACAAGGCCAAATATATTGAGGGAACATACAAACACTACTAAAAATTGCTCTTGTATAAACTTAACACAGATTTGCCAGAAAACCACACATTTTATGAGGAACAAACCAAAAATAAGAAGCAAGTATCTATTCATTCTGCAAAAATATGGACAGCTGAGAGGTATAGTTCAACCGGGGCTGTCTGAGTTTGCTGCACTTCCCCTCTCAAAATCATGGTTGAATGGAGCCACCCCCCTGCAGCCATTCCAGTGTCCCATTCCTTGGTTATTTTGCCCCATTTACCATAAACACTGTAATGTGCATACTGCTTTACTTCTGCAATGATTTGGATTTCATTTGAAAGTTTTATTTTGCATTTTTACAGCACAAACCCCAATAGATATCTGCTAAACAAAGCAATGTAGTCTCACAATGAAAACAAACTTAGCATTAAACCTTCTCTGCCCTTGAATCTCACATGCATTGAAACAGCACTGAAGCCCACATTCAAAGAAAATAAATTTTGCCAGGGGCAGACAAAGATTAACTTTGGGCTGTTTTCAAATCATAGGCCCCTTTTGGGCTGTTTTCACATCATAGGCCCCTTGAACAAAAAACATACACATGCTCTTTGATACACCTTTCCGATTGTATTAAATTGTATTCCTTGTACAATACAGTATAGTTGTTAGAGGGCATTTTAAATTTATTGCTATGAACATTTTTTCAGTAAACGATGAAATAAAATGCATGCACCAATGACAAAACTGCCCGGTTCAGAACATTTCCATCATAAAAGTCTACTCAACCTTCTACAGTCCACCAGTATCAGTAAATATGCACAATCTCTGAAGTAGTAAAAGTCATCTAAATAATTCCACATTAAAGAAGGGGAAGAAAATGTTTTTGCAAGAAACCTTTGTTTATCAGACTTATTTATTTAAATGGTGCCATTCAGAGAAACTGTCAGATTTAAAGAAAGCATTGTGCAGGTATGCTGCAATTGGGCAAATGAAATGGACTAATACTTTGCTTTAAGTTTTATTTATGTTGCCATCCTCCAGTTCATGGTTTTGCCAAAAAAAGTAAATGCTGTGTAGTGTTTTATAAATAAAAGTTACGATTTCTAAAAAGGAAAAAAAAGAAAGAAACAGGTATTTTCACTCCATAAAACATGTTTGGTGGATGCAGGAGGCAACTACTATCTCCTTAATTCCACTTACTGTTGCCAGTGAGTTTTTTTCCCCTCTTATAATCTGTCAAGGATTCTGCCTGAAATGAGTAGTCAGTCTCTAGAGGGTCATCCTGAGGCAGGGGGCATATGGCACTACAGTCGAGCAGTTCCTTCTGTTGACTGCTACCATCACTAAACAGATGGTGGTTGTAACCTAATCTTTGGCATATATGAATTATGTTGCTGTTTAAACCACACATAGTGCTGAATGCCTAGAAGCACAGCTGTTAACCTTTGAAAAGATATCTATCTAGGAAGGCAGAAGGCATAGTAGCTAGGCAAGAATCCTAGCAGCACACGTTAAGTAGGAGGTCCTCCATGGATACATGGACATCACTAGCTTGGCCTCTAGTGACTTGGATAAGGTAAAGATGACCTTAATAGCAAAGGAAGGAGTTACCTCAGAGAACAGATCCTCAAATTCAATGAATGGAGTTTCTGTAGAATTAAGAACATCTAGATACAGCTATTTCATTTGAAATATATCATGAAGTTTGCTATGACCCTGCAGGGGTAAATGTTAAAGAAACTAAGATGGAAATTCTAGTAAAAGATTATTTCAAAATGGGTTTACCAATAATTGTTAAGGAGTGGGGGTGTCAGGCAGACCCACAGGATGCAAAATCCTTTGCAAAATTAGAGGATTTTCTGATATCAAACTGTATAGAAATAAACACCCAAACAGTTTACTGAAAAGTCAAGGAATAAAGGGAAAGAAACCATGTCTTCTATGCTTTTCTTTTGATGGGGAAAGAGAGTGCACATTGATGAGCATCATGGGGGAAATCAAAACAGAAATTCCCATTAGGGAACTAAAAATGTGGATGGGATGAGCAGGATATGGAATGTGTCCAGGCTGGCCTTTTGTTATTATGCCACACAAAACTAATGAAATGTGTTGTTAAGCTAGTGGGGCAAGAGTTACAAGATTTGCTTGACTCTTGAAATGTGATCGCTCTTGTAGAAGCTTGATAGATTTCTAGAAAAAAAAGGTCCATTCAGGAAAGACAGTAAAATTAATATTTATATATTGAGAAAAGAGAAAGTACCCAGTTGCTCTTTAGGAGGTAGAGGCCCAGTTTGGGAAAGAGCTACACTTAGTAGCAGTGGTGCTCACCTTTAATCATAATGTAGTCATTGCAAATGATGGAAGCAGTGGGAACAAGACATCTCTTGTATAGACTCACTTCTTTTAAACTACAGGTCATCAGAGTTCTCCCCTAATATAATACTGACTTTCTCAAGGTGCTCAGCTACTTCTTATCTCAAACACATACCTGTCTGGTCACCATATATCTCCCCCTGCATATCTTCTGCTAAATATTCCTCACTAACTCATCACCCACAGAACTTAATCTCTGTCTCATCTCACAGTAATTCTCTTCTTCTTTATCCTTATCCAAGGACCTTCTTTGCATTACACACTATATCAAACTGCCTTTATTTGTATATTTATATATAAATATATATCTATCTAGATAGATATCTCACTACTTGAGTGCCTCACTACCACCAATACTGTATTTCTATAAAAAAATAAAGTGTGTATTGAACAGTGCAACCACCAAAATTGTCTTTGTATTAATTTTGTATAAATGTTTTACTTTAATGTACATTTACTAGAGTGCTACCTCCAAAACTATCTTTGTATTACTTTTACAAAGCCTTCACTTTAATGTATATGTATTGCATAATGCAGTTAACTAATTGTTGAACTCTTGACATGCTTCTGTTGTAACCTTAGGAAATGCTGTTGCTTAAATATATGTCAATTGCCATAATAACTTTGCATGTATAACCATGAATCTTTTATCTGGGCATCCCTTTAATTCCCAGTCAGAATGCATTTATTTACTTATTTAATTTCCTTTTCTGAACTAGGTGGGTGAGATGGTTTACTGATCTTTTTCACTCACATCCTGGTTGCAAATACAAGTAATGGCTGTGTAATTATAGCTTGCTCATTAATAACTAGAACATTTCCAGCACCATTATGCAAACAGGAAAGTTGGTATTTACAATAGAAGCTGTCTGAGTTATAAGAGTTATACATGAGGATTTCAAGTTGTCCAGAATATTACATGCTTTTTTCTTTTCCGGCTGAAACATTTGATGCCAGACAATCAGCCAGAGTCTTAAAAGCAGTTACACTCTGCCTTCTTTTACAGGTGTGCTTTTAAAGATTTTCTGAATGCTATGAATGAATGAATGTTTTTACATTAGTCACAATAGCATATTGATTTCTGCTATGTAAAAGAAACTAGTAGAAAAAATATGGTCCACTAAGAATGCAGCAGCCATATTCAACACAGACACACACACACAGACACACACACACACACACACACACACACACACAAACACGAGTACTTTATGTACCACTACCATGGCAAACTGCAGCAGGTACAGAGAGAACTGACTGAGAACTCACTACTCAACAAGTATAAAGAATTTCTTTAATGGCTAATATTAAAAAAAAAAAAAAACAAAAACAAAATGGAGAGAAAGAAATTCTTAAAATTAAATAAGTTAATGCAACTTTCTCTCAAAAAATCTGTAATTACTAATAAACAAAAATACTGGTTTCTTTTTACCTTGAGATTCATTCATTATGACAATTAAAAAAGATGCAGTTGGCTGGGACAATAAAAAATACTACAGCACATACCACCAAGAAGAAAACGTGAGTCTCTGTACTCTAGTTCTTCTAACTTCTTCAGTTCTTCTTCTTCAGCTGCTAACACCCAGCACAGCTATTAATTAGCTGACAAAAATATATTTAGGCCGCCAGAAAAAAAATAAAAATCCAAATCCAGAAATCCTTCACTTGACTGTGACTGTCACGATTCAAGAAACAATTTGAATCAGTCCACAAGTTCCCACAAACAAAACTGGCTGCAACTGTTTGATTCTCACTCTTTTCCCAGCACATAAAGCCCGGGAAGAGAGCGACAACCAATCAGCAGCCATTTAGCCCAAGCACGTCATGTACGTGCCTGCAGATGTCGCAGTCCGAACCCCTTCCAATTCTATGCGGTTCCAAACCGCATAGACTGCTGGGCATCACACTGATGCCTTCATTTGCTCACCGGGCTGCAGCAGAAACAAACAGGAAAAAAAAAAATCTTTATTTGAAACCGCCGCAACCCGAGGTGATCAAAGTGCGCATGCACGTACTCGATAAGGCAGGAACTTGAAAGACGAGTTGCGGGACTCGCGGAGTCGGAGTAGTCTGAACGGTGACTGTGAGACAGTAAAAAAAAAAATAACAAACAAAAAAGTACTTTTTTCTTTTTTTTTTTGTTGAGGGGGGCTGCAGTCCGGCAGTCCGATGCCACAAGCCGCCCCTGACCAAATGCAGCTCTGTGTTGGTGCCTAGTAGGAATAAAAGTCTGGGCAGCTTTTGCATGATGAAACCAAAGTCTGATTAGCTGCTGCTTTAGTGCCTTGTAAAAACAAAGTCTGATTAGTACACATAAACTTTGCAGACCATTAACCTTTTAAACTTTGCACAGTACTATTGAAATAACTTGCCTATAACAGACAACATGTACAGTACTGTACAGTTTGCAGGGTTTACTGTTTCAGATTTACACTTTTCAAACAATATAGATGATGATCTCCAGTACTCACATCTAACAAGAAATCAGCTATAACATCATACACTTGTAATGTCCTTTTTATATATTCTTCTGTACCACCTGAATCTTGTTCATGAGAACAGTATGTTGTTGTTTAATACCTTTGGAATTTGCAGTCTGTTACTTTGGTATTTTCTGATGTCATACAATCTGTTCTGTTTCAAGGTGAATGACTTTACTATTGTGAATGTTTCTGTATGAAAACAGTTTTCCCGTACTCCCTGCCTCTGTTTCGTATCTGTTTGTACCAAGTAATGCATTCAGTTTGGATGCCATTTTTTCCTTTGCCTCTCAGCATAAGAACAGTTTAAACATAAGTACCCACCATCAGAAAAAAGAACAGGAACATCACTCCAAGGACAAGTCTTTTTATTCATACAAAACGTTCTGGTACCTTGGCTTCTTGCCTTCTAATAGAACATTTCTATTATATTTCTATTCATTCTTTTATGCATCTAACTGACTATATTTTCCTGCATATATTGTAGCAAACAAAAGTATATATGCATCTAACTAGCAAACAGAAATGCACATGCACTTATAAATCTCTAAATATTATATCTAGCAATTAAGAGATTGTGTTACCTCAACTGGATTTATCCCTACCTTCATTTTTTGGCTTGAGTTATACAGTAACATATTCAAATATATATATAGTATAGTTTGATATACATATATATATATATATATATATATATATATATATATGTATATATATATATATATATATATATATATATATATGGATCCCCTACTATTTACCAAAACGCCGAAACACAAATCACCGACACCAAAAGACCGACAACACAGATTACCGACAATACACACAGCCATACATGCACTAACCTTAACCCAAACCCTAACCCTAAGGTCCGATACAACCGCACACTTACCCTACCCGCACCCTAACCCTAACTCACTTAACCCACCCCTAAACCCACAGTCCGTCACTATTGCACACACACCCTACCTGCACCCTAACCCTAACTCACTTAACCCACCCTTAAACATATATTCCGTCACTATCGCACACTTATCCTACCCGCACCCTAACCCTAACTCACTTAACCCACCCCTAAAACTACAGTCCCTCACTATCGCGCACTTACCTGTCCGCTCCCTAACTGTATCGCACACTTACCGAGTCCGTCGGGTTCTCACCTTGTCGGTCATCTGTGTTGTCGGTCCTTTGGTGTCGGTGATTTGTGTTTCGGCGTTGTGGCGTTTCGGTAAATAGTAGGGATCCCATATATATATATATATATATATATATATATATATATATATATACATTGCCACCTGAAAATTGAATGTCAGACAGAACATAATATACAAGTTATTAGAGATGTAGTTCTTTTAGGGAAGTAAAAAAAGAGTGTAAGGCAGAAATGTTCGCCATTATCTATGAAACACTAACGCTGTATTTTTATGTAATTGTTATAAAAGAGCATTTTGAAGTTTGTTAAGCTTTCTTTGCCCTTTAGGTCAAAGGGGAGATTGTTACAAATGGCAGGACCAAACCTTCACAATGCTGTTTCACCAAACACTGTTTTAAAGGCAGGTCTGTGAAGGGGTGATGGATCAAGTTGTGTACTTCTAAGACAGTAGTTAACTTCTCTAATAGGTAGGAACCTTTTTAATGATGGGCAGTATTCTTCATGCAAAATCTTATATATAAGTGAAGTGAGTATGTAGATGTATCATTTGGTTACTGAGAGCCGCCTTGCATTTTGTAGAAGTAGGCAGTGATGTGTGGTGTTGGCTGCCAACAAGACAGATCTACAGATTTTGTTTACTGTGGTCTGAAGTCTTTTAGTATTGTGGGAAGAATGAAGGGTCAACAGAGGAAGACTGTTTTCAAGTTTAGACAGTAGAACATTTTTTGCTGTGGGAAGTGAAGTGAGTGGTAAGAAGAGGTGTGAGATTTTATAACATAGCTTAAGTTGGGAGAGGATTTTATGGGCTATGTTTTCACTATGGTTATAGAGAGTAAGCAGATTGTCAAGAAGAAAGCCCAAATATTTATATTCTGGGACTGAGGGTAAGGCAGTATTATGTGAGTTTCAAACAGTAAATAAGGGTCTTTGTGAGAATTTGTGGGGGATGAGAAGAGCATTACATTGTTTTTTATGGTTAATTAGCAGCTTGTTAGATACAATCCAGTGGCAGAGATTCAGACTTTATATCCTGCAGAAAATGCATGATAACACAAATCCTGTTATTCTTGCAACTTTCTAAGAGTGATAATTAAAATCTGTCCCAGTTTTTGGCCATTTGTTCCCCCATTATTTTAGGTGTTGTCCAGAGTTCTTGTGCTAAGAAGTTGAGAGGTATGATAAGAAGGCTGTGGTCAACTATTTCAAAACCTCTGGTCATTGCCACGAAAGTGCTAGCAGTGATAAAGCTTTCATTCATGCTACAGTAGACAGAGCTAATGCTTTAAAGTAAGGCTGTTGTAATGCTGAAGGCATTTCCAAAGCCATGTTCTTTGTCTGTAGTTATTAGTATGTTTGAAAAGGTGTCTTTTTAGAAGCTTTTCAAAGAGTTTAGTCTGGACAGAGAGTAGGAATAGGACCCCGGTCTTTGTGTAATTTTAGGGTGAGTACTTTTGGAACGGGATAATTATAGCATAGGTAGTATTATACCTAGAGGTTTTCTAAAGCTCCAGAAGGAGTTAACAAATATTATAGTGGCAAATCCCATTTTGGCCCAGCCAGCAATGGTTCTCCCTTCTTTCCAATCAGCAAGTTGCCCCTGGTGTTTGTTTATTTTTGTGAGTTACTGTTCTCTTCTTTAGCATACTCTTCCATCAAGATTCATTTGTCAGCCATCTCCACTTGTATAACCTTAAATCAACACACTTTCTTCATGTCCACGGGTTAAACAGTTTTTGAAAGGGGTCTTACACATTTGTCTTCCAAGAAAACAGGATTTTCCTCTATCATTGCTCCACTTGAACCAGTTCATGAAGCATATGGTTCATAACATGGAAGACTGTCCTCTTTATTGTTGTGACATCTGCTCGAAGGGTATATGTGTGACAAGCTCTTATAATGAGCCAAGCTTATCTTATCTTTCCCAACACCAGGGTTTCTTTAATCACAAATCCAGCTTTCATGCCTAGAATGGTCACCAAGTTTACTTTGAGTCATCCCATTAATATGCTTTTATTTTATGCAGAACCCAAGAATGAGGAAGAGAGGGGTTTGCAAACTTTGGATGTCCACAGACAGCTCAGATACTGCTTGAAAAGGACAGAACCTTTCAGGAAAGCTGAATGGCTATTTGTTTCCTATAAAGATAAGAAAAAATACAACCAGTTTCTAAACGCACTATCTCAAGATAATTGCCCCAGGATACTTCTTTCTGCCATGTTCACCACAACAAACCACTTCCTGGCAGGTCATTACAAGTTGGACTTTTTTTCTATGCCCAGAGCTATTTTTGCGAGGACCATTCTCCAAGGTTTGTTGATTGTTGATCGATTCCCCTTTCCTGTTCCTGTTTGCTGTGGTAATCTATCCATTTAGCATTGTCTTACTGCAAAAGTGATTATTACAGTTGTAAAACTTGCCATAACAGTAGATGTTGTAATAGGCTTACTATGGGTGTTTGCATCACTGATGGTCAGGTAGTTTAAGTGTGATAATTTACTGTCATGGTGAGTTTCACCTTAGTGTATTATATTGTGCAAGCCAGTAGTAGGGTTGCCACCTTCCTTCATGGCTAAAACCAGAGCAAAGCCACACCCCTCGCGTCACCAGTAACCCCACCCACCCCAACCCCCTCTCCCGCCAACATACCTCCTATTTTGTGATGTCACGACAGCATCACTCAATGGGAACGCCCTCGTTTTTCGTTCCCGCCGCCTGCTTTTGGCTGATTTACTATGCTTTTCTGTAAAAAAAGCATAGTAAATCAGCCAATTTACAAACTCCGATAGTCTGTTTCCTTTTTGAAACAGAATACCGGAGTTTGTACAGTGTTTTCCGGACTACCGGAGAATCAGTTTGATTTCCTGATAGTCCGGAAAAAAAACGGAGGGGTGGCAAGCCTAGCCAGCAGTGTGAATTTCAGGGTTTGTTCCCCTTTTCTTCAATGTAGTGGAACTGAGGAGTTGGCATATGTAATTTTAGGAAGTACGGGGGGGGGTGGTGGCTTGCCCTCCACATTAGGGAGGAGGCATATTTAATTTTCAATAAATGAGCCAAAAGAAAGATCATTGATATCTCATAGGTAAACCATTCTGATAGATCACAGTTGCAGTAGCCATCCCCTCCCACCATCCCTCTTGTTTACTTTTAATTGTTTTGCCAGGATGTGCATTTGTATGTATATATGTTATATAAATAATGAGGAAACTTCTCTGTGTGGAAGATCTAAGATTCCCTAAAGTTCAGAAGCCCAATAAAAAATCATGCTGTAAATATCTAACCTAATAACATTTTGTAGAAATACTCTCTTTAAAATTTTCCAAAGTATAAATCCACTAATGAAAGTAGGGAAGTAGAAGCTGGTTCTTGTTGAATTTTCTTTATGAAAATCACACAAACAACCAATCCAAATACTAGTTGAAAAAACAGATTAAAGTGTAGAAATTCAGCATTCCATTTATAATCTTTTTTAAAAGCATGAGAGTGGCTTACTAGGGTAGCTGTGTTGTAAAAGACAATTAGCATGTTTTCTTGCTACATACCCCTTCCCTGATACACCAGTGTGATACTCGATACAGTGCTGCCCTACTTCAAGCTCTGCGATTCCAAACTAAAATAAACTAAAAGTTAAACTAAAAATTACACATTAATAATTGCTAAAACTTCTTGAAAGCATTTTTTTGTAGTAGCAAAAAAGAAAAGTTTAATATAAGTCTTCAAAATTCCTTAGAAATCTTTTATAATAGTTACTTACATCTCTCCAAGTAACAACCAATCCATTATTGAATAGGTTCATAAGTTCATTTTTTTACCAACATTCAGAAACATTTTTAACATAGATTGTTTTCTTCTATTAGAACTTCTTCAGGTTTGTGTGTCAAGTGGGAAAAGCAAGTAAAAAAAGCTAAATAACAATACAGAACACAGCATTTTGTTGGGCTAAAAACAGTACATATTGTTTAAGAAAATGTACAAAAAAGAAATCCTAAATAAAAAAAAAACTACCAAACTCTTGAGAATATGTATGTGTGCATAAGTCTGTTCATCTCAAATGATAAATCTAGTAAAGATTTTTAAAATAAAATACACTCAGAAATCTATCAAAAAATATATATGAAAAATCTAGCAGAAAAAAATAGTCACTCATGCTTACATATAGCAGTGGTATTTGTTCAAATCTGTAAATCCTAAGAAAAACTGTGTAAACAGGACCCCATTTAAAATGTATTAATTTTATAATATTGGAGCCAATATAAATATGTAGTACTGTATATCTATCCCTAATGCTCGATGTCTGGCTAGTTAAGCTCAAACACTGTGCATTAAGAAGTCACAACCTAAAAAGGCTAAACTGTCATGAAAATCTTGCATGTGCTAAATGGAATCTAGCTCTGCTGTTTGTTAAACCAAAAGAAGAAAAAAATAAGCATTAGTCTACTGTTTAATATATTCAGAAGTTATTCTATCAGAGCCACCTAAAAAGAAGTAGCATTCATTTCCTCACTAATATGAGTGTAGCTGTTTAAGCTGTTCCTGTTTGCACTAAAAAGTTATAAACAAGAATTAATAAAATGTCATGACACCTGTGGAATACGCACATATGTCTCAAATGCGGTTCTACAGTAATCATAATACCTTGTTATAAAAAACGTGAGAAAGTGTCTTATGAATGTCTACTATTTCTAATAATAGTAAATAATGAAGATATAATTAGAATAAACATTTAAATATTTAAAAAATTGTTATTATAAAAAGATAATTTTTTTTTACAAATGTATCTGCTAAAACAAAAATAGTAATTAATAAGACACTAGCATAATATTACATTTTAAAATTACATTTACAAAGTTAATAGTTTATTTAGTTAGTTGCAATTATTAACAGTTTTATTAAGTCCACACCTTCAGTCTTGTAAACAATGGGGCAACTTTCTTAGTTCTAGTACACTTTCCATTGAGCCCAAAAATAAAAAGAGAGAGAGCACCACAGCTGAAGCAGGTATACAAGCAGGTAAAATATTTATTGGAGTAAGCGCTTTCACGTCTCGATGGACGCTTCTTCAGACTTCAATACAGAATCACTCAAGAAATGCAGCATATATATGAAAATAAAAATAATCAATTAAACAATTAATGCCACAAAAATCATTTAAAGAAAAAAATCACATATAAATAATATGATCAAATTTGCTTAAAACTAAATTCATAACCATTTACCCTAATATGCATATACTATAAAAGCATATAACATAACTATATTGTAAAAAATGTATGTGCAATGGATGCATCTCATTCACCATCTGAAAATTCATATAAGAACATGTTTAAAACATCTTTACATACAAATGCATATCTCAATGCTTCAAAGGCCTATCGGCCAGGAATGCTCTTAACACTACCTTGTCATTGAGAACAAACCCCTTGCCTGCCTGCATTCTGATTATCCACCTAATTTCCTTCTGTTCTGTGTTATTCTTAAAATTCCGTAACCTATAAGTACGTGGTACTAATTCTATTACTAGGAACAAAAACCTATGTGTAGTGCCATATTCTAGAGTATGTCTAGCCAGGGCATTCCCTTCATCTTCTTTATTAATAGCATAAATATGCTTCCTAACTCTATCTCTCAACATACGATTAGTCATCCCTGTGTAGAAACATGGGCACTTGGTACAGTAAGCTAAATAAATAACATCCCTAGTTATAAATCAGCATAGTGCCTAAACATATACACATAATTTGTAGTGGGATGTGTAAATCTGTCCTTATTGCACATATATTAACAGTGGTTGCATCGTCTGCAGCCAAATGTGCTTTGTCTTTGGGATACAGTAATCCTGCTGTTGATCTTAGCATCTTTATAGCATAATAATCTTTTTAATGATTTATTATTATGATAAGAAAAGCATGGTTCTTGTCCCACTATACTTCTTAACTTCTCATCCGATGTCAAAATTTTCCAGTTATTATTCATAATATCACGTATGGTCGTACTATTATTACCATAGGGTATTACCATCCTGCATTCATTAGTTATCTTTGAATAGTTAAAGTTGTACCTCATGTTACTGGCTCTATTATAGTTACTAAAGTATGGTCTCTCTCTTCTAGATCTATCTATAAATTCTGATGTTTCTAGTTGATCATAGTCATATGGCTTATAGCCCCTATCCTTAAACTCATCCTTCAATTTTAGTAAAGCTTCCTTATACCTTGAATGTGAACTAGTGAGTCTAGAAACCCGTAGGCCCTGACTCTGTAATACATTCTTATAGATGTGCTGAGGATGCATACTCTGCCTATGAAGGAGATTATTCCTTCTGCAATCTTTCCTATAAATTTCAATATGAATCACCTCACCCTCCTTTATCAAAGACGCATCCAAAAACTCAATCTTATCAAAAGACCATTTTGCAGTAAATTTCAGAAAGGTAGTAGTGGAATTAACACATTCTATAAATTGTTTTAGCTCATCTACAGTACCATTCCATAACAGGAAAATATCATCCACGAAATGCTTGTAATATGGTATAAAATCAGAGTACCTTACACATGTCTTAATAAACTGTCTCTCCCATTGTGCCATTACTAAATTTACATAACAGTTGGCACATGGAGTACCCATGGCCACTCCGTTTATCTGAAGAAAATACTGACCATCAAATGAAAAAACATTATTATTCCGAATTAAGTCCAGTAACAAAGCATACTTGAATCTTTTCACTAACAACATTCTTAAATCTCATAAACTCCCTAACAAACTCAATTCCTATATCATTCGGAATTTTGGTAAAGAGCGACACCACATCAAGTGTTACTAAAACATTTGATTCAAACATATCAGAAAATATGTAATCAAATAATGTAGACAGAAAATCTTGTGTATCCCTTAGGATGGTGTCAGTACTATCAACCAGACATCTCAGACATCTCATTTGTTTCTCCAAATAAATTGATAGTGGTTCAGTTAATCATCCTTGACTGGACACAATGGGTCTAAGGGGGGGGGGGTTTGAAAATATCTTTATGTATTTTCGGTAGGCCCCTAGTACTAGGGACATATGGATTTTCCACCAAAAAGTACAACTTAGGGGTGATCATACTAGTCATCAAAAATTCATAAAGTATTGCTTTCATATCACAAATTAATTTGTTCAACTGACTCTTATTAAGTTTAGAGTAAGTGTCATCTTCATCAAGCATTTCTCTCATTTTCCTATAGTAATCTATAGTGTTCATTACAACAGTAGCACCTCCTTTGTCAGCAGAAAGTTTAGTAATCTCATCATTATTTCTTAACAATTGTAGTGCATTAAACTCATCAGTTCTTAGGTTATAGAAATGCTTACTCCTTTCCAAGGTAGCAAGATTCACAATGTACCTTTCACAAGCCTTTTCAAACGCTTCTAATAAAGTATGCAACATTTGAGAATACACAGAAGGTTTCTTAAAGTCAATAGCTTCACCCACAGTATTGCCATAAAGTAGCTTAAGCATCACATTTGTACAAAACTTTTTAACATCAATAATATGAGCTAAATTATCATTACTCAATGAAGGAATAAATGACAAACCTTTATTTAACAAAAAAATGTTCAGCATCAGAGAGGACATAGTCTGAAATATTATGCACTAGTCCAAGCGCAGCCTTGTCCAGGCCTTCTTGTTCTGCATTTTGTTCTTTTGGCTCTCTTCGGAATTCTTTCTTCTTTTCCTTCCCCTGCTTTGTGAAAGTATTTGTCAATTCCTTTGCTGTTGTTTATGGGCAGCAGAAAAACTGGGAAAGCAGGTACATCCCTCTGTTTTTTTGCCTCTCTCACTTTCTTCCTCACATCCAGACTGAGCGTAACATTTCCTGAAGTGATAGGAGGATCTAAAATAACATTGGATATGCCCACTGATGTAGATGTGCTAGTAGATTGGTCAGTATTGACATTCACCAAGCTTTGATTGGTGGTCAGAGTTGTTCTCTGCCAAGCGCACACCTCCCCTCTTCTGAAGTCAAGAAAATATGTATGTAGCCTCCTCTTTTTTTGTAGTAGAAGTGTTTGTTCTAAAGCAGAAACCTGAGCAATCAAATGCTCAATAAACATGTTCAATCTAGGCAGCGGCATCAACATGCTAAGCCTTTCTTGAAGGCCATCGATCTCACTTTTTAACTGAGTCTCAATTTCATTGTAGTGTTCTATTAGAAGCTTCATATACCCATAACTGGTTTCTTTATTTAATCTCTGCCACTTAGACAGCAATTCCAGAAAAGTATCTCCGTAAGTGGGCATCTTCAAAATTCTTAGCCCTCTCGGCACTATTTTAAAGTTCAAGCATGCCTCCATACGTCTCAAGCATGCCTATGGTAATAATAGTAAGACCATACGTGATATTACGAATAATAATTGGAAAATTTTGACATCAGATGAGGTTAAGAAGTATAGTGGGGCAACAACCATGCTTTTCTTAGCATAATAATAAATCATTAAAAAGATTATTATGCTATAAAGATGCTAAGATCAACAGCAGGATTACTGTACCCCAAAGATAAGACATGTTTGGCTGCAGGCGCTGCAACCACTGTCAATATTTGTGCAATAAGGATAGATTTACACATCCTACTACAAATTATGTGTATATGTTTAGGCACTATGCTGATTATATGACTAGGGATGTTATTTATTTAGCTTACTGTACCAAGTGTCCATGTTTCTATATAGGGATGACTAATCGTACATTGAGAGATAGAGTTAGGGAGCATATTTATGCTATTAATAAAGAAGATGAAGGGAATGCCCTAGCTAGACATACTCTAGAATATGGCACTACACATAGGTTTTTGTTCCTAGTAAAAGAATTAGTACCACGTACGTATAGGTTAGGAAATTTTAAGAGTCACACAGAACAGAAGGAAATTAGGTGGATAATCAGAATGCAGGCAGACAAGGGGTTTGGTCTCAATGACGAGGTAGTGTTAAGACCATTCCTGGCCTTTGAAGCACTGAGATATATATTTGTATGTAAAGATTTTTTAAACATTTTTTGTATGAATTTTCAGATGGTGAATGAGCTGCATCCATTGCACATACATACAATATAGTTATATGCATATTAGGGTAAATGTATATGAATTTAGTTTTAAGCACATTTGATCATATTATTTATATGTGAATTTTTCTTTAAATGATTTTTGTGGCATTGTTTAATTGATTAATTGTTTTTATTTTCACATATATGCTGCATTTCTTGAGTGATTCTGTATTGAAGTCTGAAGAAGTGTCCATCGAGATGTGAAAGCGCTTACTCCAATAAATATTTTACCTGCTTGTATACCTGCTTCAGCTGTGGTGCTCTCTCTCTTTTTATTTTTGGACTTGAGGTGTTTTATTGAGGAGAGCTTTACATATTAGACGTTGTGTGTTTCTGCTGACACTTTCCATTGAGCAATAACAGTTTAGTCTAGGTTTTCTAAAAAAAAAATCAGCCTTAGTTGCCTCATAAGTTCTTGTTTTTCTAAAGTATTTGGGATGTTTCCTTCAAGTTCAGTGAGATCAGTGTGATCAAGTATTTGAAATTTAAGCCCAGAGTGTCTTCTGTGGAGTTGAAGGTGTCTGGCCTGGACATTGTTTCTGCATTTAGACCCGATCTTAGACAGATGACCCCAAATCTTTAGTTTCAGTTTATTAACAGTCCTTTCCACATGAAATGCATCATATCCATTGCAACTAGCCCTGTAAACAACTTGTGTAGAATTGCAGTCTGCGCCTGCATTAGTCTTAAGTTTATTTAGGTATGAACAGTAAAAAGAGTCTCCTCTTGAATGTAGGTGCACACTGAACAGCTTATTTCACATTTTTTCATGTTCCTTTCCTGTGGTTTAGGTTTTTCTTCTATAAAGCTCCTAGTATTTCTAGTCTTCCTTTACACAAAAGTCAGGCTTCACCCAAAATGTCTACAAAATAAGGCATTTCTGTTATTATGGCCCACTTCTTCTTAGTAATATTCTTGATACAATGAAAATCCATAGGATATGTCAGTATGCAGCTGTCTTTTGATTTATTGTCCACAAATTTCATAAAAGTTCTTCCAGTGGATTGGTTTAGTGTGTGTGCATTGGTAATTTTAAGTTTGATGATTGGTTCAAAAATGTCTCTTAACATTTGGTTCTCGTACCCCCTTCCTAAGAAATCGTTTTCCACTTTGTTAAGGTTTCACAGAAAAGTTTCCATCTTTGTGGTAATTCTAGTTAATCTATATCCCTGGGACCTAACCATGTTATATTTTGTCTTGGTGGGATGCAGATTTTTACTGTGGAGTAAGAGATTCACTCTTGTCAGCTTTCATTAAAGATCAATGGAAATTCTGCTCTTGTTAATGTCCTTGAAAATTAGCATGCCTAAGAAAGTGGCTGAGCTGGAGCTGTGGGTGGAGGTGAAACACAGGAAGGTAGCAGTTAGATTGATGTACCTGATAAACTCTTCTAGCTGTAAAGTGTCACCATTCCAAACAATAAAAATATTGTTGATGAAACAAAGATAATATGAGATGTGCTGCATGAAATTTCTGTTGGTAAACACAAAATCCTCCTCACATTTTCCTAGGGCTATGTTGGCTTTGCTGAGAGCCATCAAAGTCCCCATAGCTGTTCCAGTCTTTTGCCTGTAATGTTTTCTGCTGAAGGTAAAGAAGTTAAAATCCAGTACCAAATTAATGAGCTTGCTTAACTTTTCTAGCTGTACTGGTGTACCATTATCTTCTTCTTCGTTCGGCTTTTCCCAGTTAGGGGTCACCACAGTGGATCACCTGTCCGCTCATGATTGGCAGTGGAGTTTTACGGTATTGAGTTGTCAGCCCGGCGCCCAACCTTCCACAGAAGGCACACACACACACGCACTCACACCTAGGGCCAATTTAGAATGTCCAATCCACCTACAGCATGTCTTTGGGATGTGGGAGGAAACCGGAGCACCCGGAGGAAACCCACACAACAACAGGGAGGATATGCAGACTCCACACAGAAGGCACCCCAGCCGAGAATCGAACCAGAGAACCTCTTTCTGTGAGTTGACAATGTTAACCGCTGCTCCACCATGGCCGCCCACTTGTGTACCATTATGGTGTCTTTTAAAAGAATCCACAGCTACTTCTATGCAGTAATTGTGAGGAAGCACTGTATATAATGACTGTACATTGATTGTTAGCAAGATGCTGTCAAATTCAACAATAGTGTTTCTTATTTTTATCAAAAAGTCCACATAATCTTTTATATATGATCTGTTCTTATCTGCTGGGGGTTTCAATAGATAATCTAGGTATATGGCCTTTCCTTCCATAAGGGATCCCTTGCTTGCCACCACTGGCCTGTATGGTAAGTTATCTTTATTTTTATGAGGTTGTGGTATTCCAAAAAACATAGGCAAAAGGGGGCATGAGGTCCATAAATAATCGTACAGCTTCTTTGTAATCAGACCTTCTTTATATAATGCCTTAAGGTTGGTATTCCAGTCACTGTATGCTCTCTTTATTCCATCAGAAGAATAATTCTCATAAAAATTTGTGTCATTCAGCATGTCTTCTATTCTCAGATTGTAATTTATAAAGTCAGTCACTAATATTCCTCCCCCCTTGTCAGCCTTCATTATGCGTTTAGACGTATCACGCCCCAGTTCAATTAATGTTTTTGTCTCTTCATGTGTGCCACTTTTTCTTTGGTGGCTTCTATAGCAATTTTCTAATGTCTATTTCACATTTTAGTTTGAATGCAGGTAGCATTTGGTGCAAGGGAGGGCAGTAGCTGTTGGGTCAATTTATCATCTCATCAGTGGGTTTATTTTCACAATTCTTAGCCTTGGCATGGAATTGTACTTTTAAATTGAGTTTTCTTACATAACCCTTGAGGTCTGTAAGTACCTGGATTGCACTGCTTCTACAACTGGGTACAAAGGTAAACCACTTAGAAAGTACACTTCTTTCATTGTCAGACAGTTCTTTTTTGGAGTAGTTCCAAATTAGCAGATAAGTTAGTACTATGATTGGTTCCTCCGTCTGACCCTGGGACTTGGACTGTAGTTGGGATTGTCCAGGTACCTTATTTCCCTCACTCCAGAGCACTCTTTAGTCCTCCTGTTGCCTTGGGCATTCCTGGGTGGAATTTGAGAGTGCTGAAATTCCTCTTGTGCGCTTTGGAACCTCGGATGATTGTAGTAGTACCCTTGTTGTAGCTCTGGTAAGAGGGACCGGCCCTGGGGCTCTAGTGTTGGTCTTGGTACTGGTACTGGTGTCGGTTCTGGTACTGGTATTGTGGTTGGTGTCTGTTCTGCTGAAAGAGGTCTTCCTGATGATTTAGGTCTTAGTAATTGTGCTGCTGCAGTTCTTGGTAGCTGAATTGTTGGTGGTCTTGGTTGTCCTGTCAGTTCTGCTGTTCTTCTGTTAGATCCCACTGGTGATTTTGGTCCATTCTGTGGCTTTGGTCTCTATTCTGATCTGAATCTACCTGTTCAACACCAGGTTTCTGAGCTATGTGGGTGGCCATGGGTGATTGTGATGGTGCGGGGGCTTCCTGTTGTTCTTGTGCAGCGCACCTGTCAGGTTCTGTGTGGTGATCTTCACTGAAAAAATCCCGTTGAGGTCTGCTGCCATGGTGGCAATTCCTTCTATTACCCTGTTGTAATTCCTATAATAGAACCCCATCTGTTGTTGGTTCTCTTATTCCTATTTTTTGCCTTATTAAGTCTCTCTGAGTCCTCCTTGTCTTGCTGATCTCTCTTCATCTTAGTGATCTTGTGTTCCTTTATGGATTGCTCATATCCTTTCACTCTCTCTGTCAGAACTTCGAATTTTGGGGTCTGTATTACCAAAGCGAAAAACCCTATGCGCGAATACCAAAACATCGACCCCTATACCGTGAACAGCGAAAATCCCGAATGCACTAAACCGCGAAAAAAATATATCGAACTGTCATAGTCGGCCAACCCCACCACCCGCTACATACTACCTACCCAAAAAAAATAAATAAACCACATACATACACTAACCAAACTCTACTTCTAACCTAAACTAAAGCACCAAAACCCTACCTCCAACACTACACTAAACCCCACAAACACAACTATTTATGCACTCTCCTTAACCCCTCCCTAACCCTAAGGTCCGTAACTACCGCACACATCAACTACAGACATACACTTAAACAAAATAAATAATACACATACATACACTTAAAAAAACCCTACACCTAACACTACACTAACTCTTACATACATTACCTATCTATGCACTTACCTTAACCCAAATCCTAACACTAAAGTCCTGTCTATCGCACACTTACCTTATGGAGCTATACTGCAGACGGGCCAACCAAAACAAATTGACATTTCGAAATTCGCAGTTTTGACCATTCGGGGTTTACGTACTTCGTGCAATACGGTTCGATGTCTTCATATTCACCTAAAGGGATTTTCGATCGCCTAATAGGAACCAAAATTTTGCCTGTGCATATATATTTCCTTTCTCTCTTCATTTGTAAATATTTTACAGCTAATGGTTATGCCTTGTGGCGATTAATAACATATGTTTCTGGGTTCTAGCCTCCTTTTTTGAAGCTTTTAGTGCCCTAACCACCCATTTTATATGGCACTCCTTGAGCCTCCCTGTGGGTAAGGTACATGGCAGATGCCCTAATACATTGAGAAGCTGTCCAGTAGTCAGAGCTTAGGCAGCATGTAACCTATTTTACTTTGGCTACTGCGACATTGATCTATTAGAATATCTACAGGTATGACAACTTTTATTTACAAAACTGTACTGTATTGTGCATAATCTTTTTTAATGCTAATAATATTTGATATTTGGACTTCCAAGATCACCACACACTGATTAACAGCTTAATACCAGCTCTCAGTGTGAAAAAATAAAATGAGAAATGAGGGCTAGTAATTCTGCCAGCATGAGTAAAATTCAGCTACTGGACACTTAAGTACACTGTCTGGATGCTAGCAAAAAAAGTAATTTAGAGAACCAGAAAGAAAATCAACTAGAAAAGGTAAAGAGAAAGCACTAACTGGCAAATACCAGTTCAAGCTTCAGCTTTGGTACAAGAGATGACGTTCAGTAATTTAGAGGAAAAAATAAATCAAGTGTACTCAGAGATGATTAAAATAAGTGAAGCACTGAAGGAGTATGTCAACTCAAATAACAAAAAGCTGAAAAAATTGAAGAAGCTTTAACTAGCTGTTCAGTTGAACTGATTAAAACTGCAGAAATGTAGAGGCTGAAATGAAGAAAAGGTTGGCAAAGCATGAGACTTCTCAAGAAGATCTGTTTCAAAAAATGGTAGTTAGAAGACAGAGTGAGCAGAGAAAACATGAAAGTGTCTGCTGCACCAGAAAAATGAGAAGGAAAAGACTGTATTAATTGTATGAAAAGACAGGTATGCAACTGGACTTTTATTACACAGCAGGATTTGTTAACTGAAAGGGCACATAGAATGTATATTGCAGCTTTGACCATAAGAAAGCAGGCAAGACCTGTATTAAAAAAGATGCAGTCATACCAGCATAATGAGGTGATCCTGACAAAACATTGGCAGAATGGAAAAGTATTGAAAACTGGAGACAGTAAAGTGCTTGTGGAAAATGACTATTCACTATACACCAGACAGAACCATTAATCAGGGAATGTCAAGAGGCAGATGTGAGATTCAAGCTGGTATATCCATCTGTCTTCAGAATATTGTTTTTCTGGAGGATCAAAGATATCTTTTGATGCAGAATTGGCTAAGGAGGAAATATAAATTTTATCCAACAAAAAGTGAGCCATCAAACAGAAGATCGTGCTTCTCATTCTTCTGACAGTAAAGCTCATAGAGAGACTTTGCTAGTAAAACCTTTACTGATATGTTTCAAAGGAAAATGCTTGAGAGAGAGACACAAAAAAGCACATGAGTAGACCGGAAGAATCAGGAGTATCATGGACTTAAACCAGAGTCTAGTGTTGGGAGATGGAGATGAACAGGAAGAAGACCAGTAACATTGAAATTAGTAAATAGATGTGAGTATAAAGCATCAGTCACATTTTTTAAGTATGACTTTGCAAGAAAAAAGTGACTGCGAAGGATGGATTTTTGTTAGGTTGTTAAACTTGTGGAGTGACTGTAGTATGTATACCCTACTTTATGTCATTAATGTTTAGAAGGGCATTAAAAGGAAAAAAGTAACTGTAAGTAAAACAATTTTTGTTTTTAATAGTACTTTTATAGAACATTTTATGATATAAACTGCGTGTTATATAGCAAAGCAGTTTTGTGTAGTATGTGGTCAGGGGTATTTTAAATGTGAGAGTGGAGGGAGACTTTTCAGTGATTGTTGTAAATGATAGAGGTAATAAAGTACACAAGTGCTCTTTTTAGTTTTAAGAAATATAGGCTTTATAATGTAATAACAGGGAAGGCTGGAAAGTCAAGTTTAAGTTAATATGCTCTGATCTTGGATTGCTGAGGTGGAGTGTGTAGTATAAAAGTGCACTGATTTATATTATATATAGAGTTGAGATGTTTTCTCCTATTTTTGCAAAACTGAATGTCTGGATTAATGCCCTTGGCTTAATCTGTGAACAAGTACTTATGTAAGCATGTAGGCTTGAGAAATAAGAATAAAGTGAAATGCTAAGTTTATTGCATATGCAATGATATTAGTTTGTTTTTCTCCATTAGCAAATGTTCAGTAGAAGTCAGGAAGTCTTTTTCTGTTATTGCTGACTATGTTTCCATGGAGATGAGCTGTCTGCAGGTGCAAGCCATTAATCTTGTGAGTTCTGAGCATTTTTTGCTGAAGGAAGTACAAAATGTAAATGTACAAAGGCAAGCAGTTCAAAGAAAAATAATGTTTGAAATTACTGGAAGTGAATTAGAGATAGCAGCTTCCCTAGCAGCCTTAATACTTTAGTGCATTTAATAGAACAGTGTATAAGTTAGTCTTATTTAAATATAGCCAGTGCACTTTTACTTGGTGCTGAAAGTTGAGGTGTTCTGAAAACACGCAAGCTGTTTTTCATATTTGGGAGGGGAATAAGGATACGAAAAGAACAGACACCAGTCAGTGTAAGTTGGTACACAGGCTTTAGCATGAGTAACCTTAATTTAACAAAATAAATTATCTGAAAATTTATGAAAATGTTTGGTATGGAAGATGTGAATTAAGTAGTAGGAACTTGGAGAAAATGTACATATTATTCCCTGTGGTAGAATAACTTGGCTAGACTAGACTGAAATTATATTTCACAGGAACATGTGGATTTAATTGAAAGCTTTAACATACACACAGTAACTATTTCAGATCATGCATCAATGAAAACTAAGATACAAATGCATGTTAATGAAGTAAAAATGAGACACTAGCACTTTCCAACCTACCTGTTAAAGAGAGGTATTTGAGGAATGGGTGGTGGAAATTACTTGAGAGTTATTAGGGAGGATAGAAATGTCTTTAGAAGTTATAGCTAGTGAGTATGTTAAATTGAAATGGAGTTTAAAAATACAGTAGAAATAGAAGAGAAAGAGATATGGTTAAGAAGTAATGCCAGTTATTTAGAGGTTCTGACAAAGGTTAAAGTACTGAAGAATAAGGGAAATCTCACTAAAAAAGAAGAGGTGCAACTACAGAGTGCTAAAGAGAAAATAAGGGAGTATCTGGGTAATATTCATGAGTTAAGAAAGATAGGCAACTATTCTTTTGATAATAACTCCACAGAACAAAATCTTTTACCACAACTAATTAGGCAACAGAATGTGAGAAAACATTGTCACCAAAGTTAGGGAGCGTATATCAAGAAAAATAACCAGAGATCCTATAGAGGTATAAGAGATATTTCAGAAATGTTATGAAAATTTGTGCAAAGCAGAAAAATTTGGAAATTCAGAAAGAGCATAAACTGAAATATTTATGGAAGACTTAATTATGCCAAGGTTAAAGGTAGATGAGGCTGAACAGTTAACAGTTAGGGTAGGAGGAGATAAGATAAAAACAGTGACATATAATCAATCTACAGGAAAGTCTCCTGGAGCAGATGGTGTTCCTGTGGAAGTTTGAAAGTTAGGAGGAAAGAAAGTGATAAAGATCTGGAAGATTGTGTTTAATAGTATTTTAAAGGAAGGGGAAACACAGACATTTTGGAAGAAAGCTGTGGTGTCTGTAATACCTAAAAATTGTAAAGACCCATCAGACCCAACTTCATATAGACCCATTTCAATTTTAAACCATGATTATAGTGTGTTTATTTTCTACACTAGATAAAATAATGGCAAAGGTTTTGGTAATAGTAACAGATATGGATCTGTGTGGTTTTGCGGAGGGGAAGCAAACATTTGACAACATTGACAGAACAATGATGTTCCAGAGGGAAGTAGAATGTAAGAAAATACTGCTGTTGTTCATGGGTCTTGATGCAAAGAAAACATTCAACTATAGAATAAGCTGGGATTTTATGAGTAGGATAATGGAAGCATTTACATTTCCTGATACAAGAATAAGGCTAATTAGGAGTGTATATGAAGGATCGAAGGCAAGAATTAAAGTTGGAGGGTTCTTCTCTAGTAAGTTGTGCCTGAACAGAGGAACCAGGCAGGGGTTGTCCTCTTTCCTTTTTTTTTTATTTGCTTTGCATTTAGAGCCATTGGCAAAGAAAATATGGGGCTTAAACATTCAAGGATATAACTGGCATGGTAGTCAAGAAAAGTGGGCTTTATTTCCAGATAATACTATTTTCCACCTGATAAATCGAAAAAAGGACATCTCAGTTTTGTAGAACATTTTGATACAGTTTTACTTCTTTTCAGCATATATGAAGATAAACAAAGGCTATAGTAGTAAATTATGTGCACACACACATGAAATAGTTCAGCAGTAGTCATATTGGGACATAATAAGATGAAGTACTTAGGAGTATGATTAAAAAAGGCTTCTGTTATGGCAGCTAAGGATATATGGGAAGAGACTAAACAAAAGACTGAGAAACTAGAAGCTCCTTTTTATGGATATGGATAATGTGATACAAGCAGCAAAAATGTTTTTAGTCCCTTTAGTTTATATACAGGTCAAGCATATTTTTATTAACCAGAGGAGACGTTGTAGACAATAATTAATAAAGACTTGAAGGCATTTATCTGATAGGAGAAGAGTGCAAGAATTAAGTGGGATAAGTCGATCCTTCCAATAGACAAAAGTGGTGTAGGATTACCTGATATGAGGGGTTAATTTAGAGCAGCACAATTAAGGTTTTTGTACTTAACATAAGCAGAAGGTTATAATTCAAAGTGGAAAAAGATGATGAGGGGGTGGATGGGATTCAAGAAATAAAGAGAGAGTGGGATTTTGGATGCATCTCCATAAAGAGAATAACAACAGCCTACAGAATATTATATTCATAGCAGAAAGTATTCTATGAACTCGACCAACATGAGAAAGGAGAAGGGAGATTTTGCTGGTGGGGATGACTGCAAGAAGGGGTACAGAGAATATGCAAGTGGGGGCTGGAAATCTGGCAAAGGAACCAAGGTATTGGGAGCAAATAATTAAAGAGGGAAAGATAATAGAATGGGATGAAGACAAGAAGACATTTGGACTGCAGGATAGAGGCTGCCTTCACCACCAGGGATTGATATCAGAGTTTGGGCAAAGAGAAAGGGAGAGGGGCATCCTAAGTAAAATACCCGCTCTGGTAGAATTTTTAGTTGAATCTAGAATAGAAGCTGCTGCTAAAAAGTGGATAATTACTAGGACATATAAGATATTCATGATAACTATACAAATCAATCAGAGGAGGTTAGAAAAGATTGGGAAAAGAGACTGGATAAACAGTTTAAAAGGGAACAATATGAGGACATATGTTTGGCTTCCAGGTATGCAACAAAGTCCTGAAGGTATAGGATTTTTGCATGAAAGTGTTTGCATGGGTATTTTTATACCCCAAGCAGACATCAAAGAATTTTTCCTCAGGTAGATGGCAAATGTTGTGTTTTGATAGGGAAAAAGAGGTAACTGGGAACATGTATGTTGGGAGTGTAATGAGTTGGAAGGTTTTAAAAATTCCTTAGAGAGTTCTGAGTCATAAATATTGGGTGAGCAAATGGGTGTAACTTGGGAAATGATTCTTTTGAGCTGGGACACAGAATCTCAATTGTCTAGACCTAGTAAGGCCTTGCTAAGTTTAATTCTTGTGGCTGCCAAAAAAACATTTACTAGAAAATGGACGTCAAAGTCAAAATCAGCTATATTTGAAGTATTGAATATTGTAACTAAGATAAAAGACTTGGAAGGGGACCTTTAGAAAAGGGAAGGAGCAAATTACGTATAAATAAATGGAAATTGTGGAAAAATACATGCAGAATAACGTTCGGGAGGAGGAGAGAGAGGTTTAAGGGAAGGCAGGAATTGAGCAAGCTATGTAATGTTGGACTGATGATAGTTATAAAGAGCATATGTAATGTGTAATGTATGTAACTAGAAACATGTTAATATAGTTTTTTTTTCTTTTATAGTAATGTATATTTGCCTATGTCAAGTGATAATTTAGCGAAGGTGGTAAAAAAAAAAAATGTAAACAAAATATTTGATGTGAGAGTGTTCAATCTCGCCTTTGTTCTTACACATGGGTTCGGAGCCGATCCTCGGCTCCGTGCCGGCCGACTGCAAGCTCTGCATCGAGAAGAAGCTCGAGGACATCTAATACCCACAATCCCCCTCTGCCTTTACCTCAGATCTAGTTTGCCGCTGCTGCATACGCATCGCTGGAGGCTAGCTCGAGGCTGTTCAGATAAGATTTTTTTATCTATTCTGTACTAATTTTCAGAAATTTTCTTTAAATCTAGTTACTTAAGTATAAGAGTAGGTGTGTGAGTGTCAGGAATTCTCGATACTTAGTATAAGTTAACTTAGTTAACTTTCGAGTTAGAGTTTTTCGGGGCCTACCCCTTCTTGAAACTTATTGTAGTCTTGCCTTTTTGGCAGTTATTACAGATTTGACTTTTTTGACTAAAAACTTGTCTTGTTTTTAGCTATTATCAAACGGACTCTTATTCCCGGATTTGACACTTTACTGGATTGGACTTTTTACTGGACTGGACTGTCTTCTCTTTTGTTAATATGTCTGAAAAGATGAAATCTGGTTTTAAACGTTGTCAGTGTGGCCAAAAAATGTCGGTCACAGACAACCACAGTTCCTGTGTCTACTGTCTTGGCCCTCTCCACTTACAAGAGGACTGCTCTATTTGTCACTCTTTTAGTGGGAGGGTCATGACAGATAGGCGCAGGAAACTGATGGATAGAGGATTGCTGAAACCCTCTTTCCAGGAGGCTTTGGATGCTTCAGACCAGGCATCCAAGTCTTGAAGGGTCGGCGCCGGAGCCAAAGTCATCGGCTCCGAGCTCTTCGAGTCTAGTTAGATCACCGGTTCCACAGACTTCGGGCCGAGTGTTCAACTGTTGGCAGTTCGAGCCTCGAGTCTTGGAACCGGTGACGGAGCTCCCTCCACCGACTCTGTTGAGGTCGGCTCCGTCTTCGATCCCTTCGACTCGTTCTTCTAGAGCCCTTTCCGACACCGACGTGGACCGTGTGGTGCAGAAACTTATGGAGCATACGGCCCTGTCCAAGCTTATTTCGGTCTCCTCTCAGTTGATGTCGAGACTTGAAGGCCTGCCATTATCTCCATCTGTTCCTCCTCCGAGACCTGTTCAGTCTTCGGAGCCAGAAGAAGCTGACCTGATGATTGTGGAGCCCTCGGTGCCAGAACCGTCTTTTTCTCGGTCGGCACCGTTTACCTCGACTCCATCCGATCCGGTACCGGAGTCTCGGGCGAAGATCTGTCCTTGGTTCCGGGACCGAGAGTCGGACCGATGTTTCGTTCCGACTCTCCTCTCGGGCCTCGCACGGATCGATTCGGTTCCGTCCTCGGGGTCGGTGCCTTCGGCTCCTGTTTCGGGATTCTTCCCATTTCTTCGAACCGGAGATACCTCGACTGGGACCCGGGGGCCTTCGACCTCATGAGGAAGGTGTTGTCTACCCAGACAACCACATCAGCAGGTACAGCTTCTCCTCCCCGCAAAGGACCGTTATCTTCCTCTGCACCCACGGCCACGTCCAAGCGTCGGGCACCAGTGTCTCAGCCACCCCTGGAGGGTGCCCCCTCTTCCTCGGAGGCTTCTTCGGATGCTCCCCACGAAGAAGTCCCTAGGAAAAGACTGTGTAAGAGGAGACACTTGGATTCTCCACAAGAATCCTTGACATCTGATACTGACTTAGATGAGTCAGAAGGGTCCCCTAAGTCACCTTCAGAGGATGTCTCTTTTTCTGACATCTTGGAGATCCTTAAACAGAGAGGTGACTGGCAAGCCCTTCCCCCTTCTGAGGATGAGTCAGTTTTGCTGAAGGCATTTGGTGCCCGTCCTTCCTCCTCCTGGGTCACTCCGCCCTTTGATGAGTTAATGGAATTAATTGCTCGAAGGCGGTGGGAGACTCCTGACACGGTGGAACCAGTCCCTAGGAAGCCAAATAAGTACATCACGGCACCACAGGACAAAGCTTACCTTACCAAAGGAGTTCCAGTAGACGCCATGGTGGTGGCAGCGGCCACGAAGAAGGAGATGTCGGAGTCTTCCTCATCTGTCCATCCGCCTAACAAAGATTCTAGGACCATGGACAGATACGGAAGCGCATTTTCAGTTCAGCGGCTTTCTATGCGTTCCCTGAACTATTTGACTCATTTTACACGTTTACAGAGGGATCTAGTCAAAGAGTTGGGAGATACCTCCAGGGTGCTACAGATGCCGCTGTCTCAGAGAAAGTTACAGCGCATCTCAACACCCTTACGTCCATTGTGAACTCGTCCATGAGGCTGATATCCTATGCAGCCGAAGGATCGAGTAGGGCAGCGGCTTCAGCGATTGCTCTTCGTAGGCAATCCTGGATGCGCTTATGTTCGCTTATGGAAGCCTTCAAGTCTTCCTTTACTAACGCCCCATTTGATAGAGCCACACTTTTGGCCCTAAAGTAAAGGAGACCCTTACCCGGTGTGAACAGGAGGGAAAGACTCTGTCTGCTGTCGGAGTCCGTTTTCCACCCTTCCAGACCGTACCCCAAAGGGCAACGTGGTGGGAAAATGTGGTTTCAAAACCCCAAGAATCTTTCCAAACACACAGGGTGATGCCCCCTCTAGCGGCAGAGGGGGGGGCAGAGGTGGAAGACGCTGCCCTGGCGGCAGAGGGGGTCCGCAAAACCAAGGTCACAGGGATAAGCTCCCTTGCAAACCTTTTCAGCACTCCTGAGAGGAGGCCCGACTGTCCTGCTCTGGAGGCAGTCGGGGGTCGCTTAGCTTTATACCCTCAGGCCTGGCAAAACCTTTCTTCAGACAATTGGGTAAAAGCATTGTTACCAGAGGTTACAAAATCCCGCTTCTATCCACCCCATTCCAAAGAGAAAACTCCCAGATGTACCACCCCATCTGAGACCCAGCAGCTACAGAAATTTCAAAGCTGCTAGAAAAAAGAGTCATCCAACCAGTCCCAGCGGACCAAATAGGATTCGGAACTTACTCAAGGTTCTTTTTAGTTCCAAAGAAAACAGGGGACTGGAGGCCAATTCTAGACCTAAGTCATCTCATCACCTTTGTCAAGAAGGAAAAGTTCCGAATGGTCACGCTTCAATCGATCCTTCCATTCTTACGGAAGGACGACTGGATGTGCTCAATAGATCTGAAGGACGCATACTACCACATCAAAATGGCCAGGGCGTCCAGAGATCACTTGCGCTTCGGCTGGGAGCCAGTCACTATCAGTTTCGAGCCCTGCCCTTTGGCCTGACCACAGCCCCCAGGGTCTTCACCAAATGCATGGCAGTGGTAGCGTCTCATCTGAGGCGCCTAGGATTCCAAGTGTTTCCGTATCTGGACGACTGGCTCCTGTCTGCCACCACCAGGCGTCAACTGATACAAGCCAGGGATTACTCCCTACAACTTTGTACACACCTTGGCATTTCAGTAAATTTCGAAAAATCTTTGCTACAGCCATCACAGCATATCTTATTTATAGGAGCGGAATTGGATACGCGTCAGTTAGTCCTAAAACTTCCCACAGAAAGAATACTAGCACTTCAGTTCAACATTTCCCTTCTGCTGTCATCCAGAAAATCCCCAGCAAAAATTGTTCTGAAAGTTTTGGGTCTCATGGCAGCTTCTCTCATAGCAATACCATTGGGAAGACTGCACATGAGAGTGCTACAATGGCTTCTATTTGCACAATGGTCATTCCAACAACTTCCACTGACTCACGAAATTTTGATAACGAAAACATGCAAATCACACCTAATGTGGTGGTTACAGACTTGCAACCTATCCGGCGGAAGACCATTTGTGCTACCCTCACCGTCAGCGACGATAACCACGGACGCTTCCCTGATAGGGTGGGGGGGCATCTTTCAGGGACAGACAGTCCAAGGCGAATGGACCAATCTGGAGTACAATCTGCACATCAATGTTCTGGAGTTGAGGGCAGTGTTTTGGCGTTGCAACACTTTGCTCCCCTTCTTCCTCCAGGGACCATTGCAGTTCAGACAGACAACATGTCCGTAGTCTGGTACATAAACAAGCAAGGGGAACCAGGTCCTACCAACTATGCAGAGAGGCCATGAGAATTTGGCAATGGGCAGAGTCCACGGTCGCTTTCTGATCACAACGCACATCCCGGGTCATCCAACGTCATAGCCGACAGGCTGAGCAGGGCAATACTATTGCCTCACGAGTGGTCCCTCAAACAGTCAGTTGCGGAAAGATTTTTCGCAAATGGGGCCAGCCTACCTGCGATCTGTTTGCGTCTCCAATGAACGCCAAATGCAGGAGCTACTTTGCCCTATTACCCTCCAGGGAAGTCCCCAGGGACGCTGGTGCATGATTGGCCCCCGGGTCTCCTATATGCTTTTCCTCCATTTCCCTGATTGCAAAGTTTCTACAGAAAGCAAACAACCTTCAGAGGACTATAATTCTCATTGCTCCGTTCTGGCCTCGTCAAATTTGGTTCCCCTTTCTATTGCATCACCGCATTCGGGACCTTGGATGCTGGACCCAGAGCCAGATCTACTGACTCACTCGTCAGGAGTTCCTCACCCATCCCTGGAATCTCTCCATCTAGCAGCTTGGCTGCTCCGCTTCCCTTTCTAGCCAGGTCAATTCCCCTTACATCGGCGGTTCAAGATATTTTGGTAGCTTCTCGTAAAGTTTCCACTACAAAGACTTACACCAGTAAGTGGAAACGTTTTGTCTTCTGGGCGGAGTCACATCAGTTGGACCCTGTTACAGCTCCGTTGAATAAGGTTTTAGAATTTTTGACTGAATTATTTCAGGAAGGAGCTTCCCCGGCTACTTTAAGAGTACAGTTAGCTGCCATTTCTAACTATCATGTAGAGGAAAGTGGTGCACCTATTATGGCTCACAGACTTTGTAAAGCCTTTTTAAAGGGTTCCTTTCATATCAGACCACCAGTCAGATGTCCGACATCACCGTGGAATTTAAATTTATTACTCTCTAAATTGATGTTACCACCCTTTGAACCAGCTTCAAGTTGCACTTTGAAATTTTTGTCATGGAAAACATTATTTCTAGTGGCTATTACATCTGCTAGACGGGTGTCTGAGCTGCAGGCCCTTTCGGTCAAACATCCTTATTTAATCTTTCATTCTGACAGAGTATCCCTACGCACTAATCCATCCTTTCTTCCCAAAGTTTGTTCTACTAGTAATATTAATCAATCCATCGAATTACCCACCTTCTTTAAAGACCACTCTAATAAATTAGAGTATATGTTGCACAAACTAGACGTCCATAGACAACTCAGATTTTATTTGGATAGAACAAAAGATCACAGGAAATCTGATCAACTATTTGTAGCTTTTGCTGACAGCAGAAAAGGTCTTGCAGTCACGAAACGAACTCTTTCGAAGTGGCTAACTGACTGTATCATTTATGTTTATGAAGCTTCTGATCAAACATTATCAGCAAAACCCAGAGGACATTCTACCAGATCAATTTCTACATCTTTGGCTCACGCAGCTCGCTTACCTTTAGACACTATTTGTGCGGCTGCTACTTGGGCTAAACCACATACATTTATCTCTCATTACAAAGTGGACAGGGTTTCTAGGGATAGGGCAACCTTTGGTTCCACTGTGCTCAAGAACGTTCTCCCTTGAGTTCCTCAGGATCATGGAGCTAGGGACGCTACCCATGTGTAAGAACAAAGGCGAGATTGAACACTCTCACATAAAGAAGTTATGTCCTTACCATAACGCTCCATGTGGAGTGTTCATCTCGCTTGGTTATTACACCCCCACCCTGCCACCCTTAGGAAGAACGTTCGATTTGGTGCCTGGTCTGGAGTATTCTCCTTCTGCTGTTGCAGTGTTAGTGTTACTATCATACCCTTGGTATGTTTGTATATATGTAATTATGTATATAGTTTGGCATGTATGCGTGCTTGTTGTCTGGTTTGCTTGCAAACTAGATCTGAGGTAAAGGCAGAGGGGGATTGTGGGTATTAGATGTCCTCGAGCTTCTTCTCGATGCAGAGCTTGCAGTCGGCTGGCACGGAGCTGAGGATCGGCTCCGAACCCATGTGTAATAACCAAGGCGAGATGAACACTCCACATGGAACGTTATGGTAAGGACATAACTTCTTTATTTTTCTCATCTTTTGATGATTTTCTCCAGTCATTGTCACATCTTTATCAGAAGGTCTCCTTGTGGGTGCTTATAGTCACCCAAAGATATTTGTTGCTATTTAGTCTCCATAATCTAGTTAGGAACATTTTTTTCTGAAATTACTAGAAGGGTATGTTGAAATGTTTGATGGGCTTCTCTTGCAATTAGTTTAAGTGTAGATTAAGCTCTGTTCTGTGAAACTAATTCATGTAATACAGGGGTTTGTTTTGATTGTAGGAATGATTTACCAGCTACCAGTGCAAGGATGCCCTTCGTCTTTATATGTATTTGTAAAACAGAATGCTGGATAAATGTGCATTCACAGGCAATTCCAATTTAGATTAAAACCACCTAATGCTATGTATTTCTTTATGTATTTATTGACATGTGTTACCTGTCCTGCAATATACCTTTTTTAAATTTTGATGTAGCTGGAGGTGGAATGCAGATAGTGTGTATGTCATTTGGAATTTATTTATAGAGTGTAATTTGTTTGGCATACCACCTCAGGGCAGTATCATCTGTAGTGCTTTTTTTCTAATAGAACCGTATGTGGTGTAAAGTATTGCTCTTTCTCTGTGTACTGAATATATGTACTAGCCAACTCCATCTTGAAGAATTAATTCTTCTAAACACTGTCCTGCTTGTTTAGATAAATGTTTTCACTGTGACTGTAGCATGCACTCTGAGAACAAGAAAGAGTGGATACAGTTTAAATGCACAGCATTATCATAGTGTAGTGGGAGGGTACGATTAAAGAGGCAGGACAGCGTCAGTGAACGGTAGCAGATAGAGGTGCAGTTTAAGACAGGATTAAAAATAGTACTTCACAATGAGGGCATTGTAGCATTTCCTGTGGCAGAGATACTGGGCATGTCAGTAGAGGTGTTCAGTGATAACTAAGAGGGAGTTAACAGTAGCAGGGGTAGGTTAAGGTAGTTGCTTACGTCTAAGCTGCAGTGTTTAGGTGGACTCTGTACTCCACAGGTATTCTTCCACTGGCAACATTGTATATTCTTATGTTAATATTGTTTAATTTAATGATTAAAATTATGTTGTAACAGCCAATAGATCTGTTGGAAAATGGAACAGATGCTTAGAAATGCACAATAAAAAATTCAGTGAAAGTTACTCATTGTTGTATATGTAGCACCCCTAGCATATCTGTGAAATAAAACCCATTACACTTACACAATTTGCAGGTACAGACACCTAAGTTCTTACAGAGGGATGTTCTCTGCAAAGGTATAGTAACATCATTGTCTAATACTGTCACTGACATTTTGCAGTTTTTAGGTGTGGAAATTTGCTATATACAAATTGTGTTTCTTGGTCATCAGTAACAGCATTTTAAATGATACTCCAACATTTTCTTTTTAATTTAGAAGCCTGCTTGCACTGATAAAACAGTTCAGGTATTTAAGTGATGGAGATGTCAAAGTAAAGTTAAGCTGGTTAACGATGGTTCCCACAATTGACATTCCTGAATCTTCCAAGATAATGGGATTTTCTGTGGAATATGTTGTGGAAAGTTTACTCTACAGACTGAAGGAACAGGGAGAAAAAGCCTCCAGCAATGATCAAAGAGCCGTGGATGGAAACATGAAGGTATAGTGACTGCTGAATTATATTTCTTTTAATTACAGGCACTTGGATTGCATCAGATGAACTTGACACACCCTCCCCATACATAAATTTGTAATTAAATTAACTTCACAGAAGCAACCACACAGCATTTGGGAATACTTTCCACATAACACAGGGTGAAGAATTCTTCCAAATAGTGTAAACATCAAATAATTTCCACCTTTTCATATGAAACTTTAGAAACACCTGTAATTTCTATTAACTGGACTGTTAGACTTTCACCTGAAAGCTCACTGCAGACCTGAAAAAACGCTTTATAAATAAGAAAGTTTGTATAAACTTTTTTTTCCTATTAATCAGCTATTCAATATGCATTTTTTTGGCTTGAGTAGTTGTTTTAATATTACATTTTTTTTTTTACATTTGTAATCTATGTATCGTACACCCCCCCCCCCCCAAGTGCGGCTATCCCCCTCCCAGCTTAATTTAAGAATTGTACTTGCAGCAGTTTCTAATTCCACTGTGTTTAGTTAAGGAGGAGTACAGAACGACCTTAAGCCTACATTCTTTAATGCTGTGTATGTAACCTTATATACCCTGCTGCTATGCTCCCAATACTTAACTGGACCCATAACAAGTATTTTAAATAGATTCACTGCTGCCTCACTGATAGATTTTTCTGAGTACTTACATGAAGTTTCTCAGTCTCTGGGGTGTCATTTATCCCTGTTTTACTCATTTTTATTTTTATTTTTTTTTTATTTAACATTTGTTGACCGGGAATGTCCGACTAGGTTCCACAGAGCCTGTTTTCAGCGGAGGCCCGGGGAGAAATGCTCCAGATGCATGTCTTTGGAATGTGGGAGGAAACCCACGCGAACACAGGGAGAACATGCAAATTAGAAAACTCATAGTTTTTAATCTTCTTCATCCCTGTCCCCCTTAACGCTGTTCTCTTGCCTTCTCCCATGATGCTTTGCACCATTCAAAAGCTATCCTAGCTGGAGCCATTTTTTTTTTCTAATTTCACTTTTACACTGGTCTCTGTAAACTCCGGTCTCCTCTATTGCCCTCTCTTGGGAGTGTGCACACTAAATAAGCAAATATTTTTTTCTTTTTATTATTATTGTTTGTTTTTTTTATAAATGTACTTGTTGATGGCTCTGTGTAAGCTTTTTGTATAACAAAAAGATAATCCATTGTTGTTAACTGCAGGCATAGTTTATTGTACATACTGCCATAGCAGTAGCTTGGGTTCAGTATACTGTTGTACTTTGACTGTAAATTTAGTTTGTTTCTGATTGAGCTATGCAGTAGCTCTGTGAGGGCATTTCATTTCACAGGATGTTACTTCAATGTACTTTGACTGTATTCTATTTTAAGTTCTAAATGAGCTATGCGATAGCCCTTCAAATGCATTTTATTTTACAGAAAGTTAATCCAAAATTTTTACTGCAGGAATATTATACTGTGCATGATGCTATAGCTGTAGGCTGCTGTTCCTTTTTCTTTTATCTACTTATCTCTCTCTAATTCTGCTTTGGGAATACTAAAAATCTGTTTGTGCTTAATGTAATTTTACTGAAATAGACAGAGCAAGAGCATTGCTTATTGGAATTAACTGCATAGTTTAAATGGTGACCAGATTATAGTTACTGTGGTAAGGATTCTTATATTGTTAATTATGCAACGTGCATCCTGTAGTTGTTGACAGGATTTTATAGCTGTACTGCTCAGTCAACAATAAGAACTGTCTGATATCAGTCTTAGCTTTAGATGTATTGTAGCTTCTTTTGTGTTGGTTTTGTAGCTACTTAAACAAAATATCTATCTCACATTATAGGCTTGAGCCCAATATGGTAATTCCCTAACTCTCTCC
Organism: Protopterus annectens; assembly: GCF_019279795.1. Lineage (NCBI taxonomy): Eukaryota > Metazoa > Chordata > Ceratodontiformes > Protopteridae > Protopterus > Protopterus annectens. Next base: position 106,816,427 of record NC_056744.1, on the reverse strand, counting down.
TTCTAACCTGTTCCTTCCTTTTTTCCTTAGTTGTGCTACCCCCCAGCTCTAAACTACAAGGCATCACCCTAGATAATTGTAAACAATCAGGGAATCAAAAGGATTAAAAAAAATCACCTGTAAGCTCCAAACCTGCCAAAATGCTTTATAAATAAAAAAGTATGAATAAACCTTTTTCCTATTAATTGGCTATTCAACTGCAGTGTTTTTTTGGCTTGAATAGTTGTTTTAATATTACGTTTTTTTACACTTGTAATCTATATAGTGTACACCCCCCAAGTGTTGCTATCCCTCACCCAGCTTAATTTAAGAATTTTGCTTCCAGCAGTTTCTGTTTCCACTGTGCTTAGTTAGGAAGAGTACAGAACGACCATAATTTATTTACTTTATTCTTTAATGCTGTGTATGTAACCTTATATACCCTACTACTGTGCTCCCAAGACTTAACTGGCCCCATAACAAGTGTTTTAAATAGATTCACTGCTGCCTCACTGATAGATTTTCCTGAGTACTTACCTGAAGATTCTCAGTTTCTGGGGTGTCATTTATCCCTATTTTACTCATAGTTTTATTCTGCTTCATCCCTCTCCCCCTTAACTCCCAGAGACCGAGAATCTTCAGGTCATTCTTCTGTCAAAGCAAAAGCTAGTCAATGTTATAATAAAATAGCTAAATTTACCACAGGCCAAGCCCACTACTGTCACCATTGCTCTGCTCTCAAGACCCTAAATTGGCTCAAAATGTCCCACCTTCATCGCCTTTAATCAACTATACTGTACAACCTCTCATTTTCACAAACTATATCATCACTACTTCAACACTATATTCCATCTCATGACCTACACACTTCTCACAAGTATCTCCTATTTACAACCCTCAGAGAGCTTACAGTGTTAGTCTGTATTCTCACTGTGTTGCCAAATCATGGAATAGCATTCCAGAATCAATCAGATTTATACCCCATTAATGTTTCTTCATGTCTATGCCGAAAGAACATCTAACCAATAATTGGATCTGGCCTTGCTGCATGCCATCTTAGTACTCTTTTCCATTCTCTCCTCCCCAGTCATAATAGACTTTTTCTTTTTATGATTTGTCCTACTTCCCTTCCTGCATTACCTACTTTCTAGCCTAACCTTTCTATAATTCCTTAACCTTCCAATGTTCTTTCTCTCTATTCTTACGCTAACCTTTATCTATCCCAAAAATTATGACTGAAGTTTAATACTCAAGTCTCTTGATAGAAAGTGCATGCAGTTTTTATAACTATTACTTTTCATGTGTTATTATGTAACATACATATTAGGAATTCTCTTCTATATAATGTATGTTCAGCTTTATTGCTTGGTTTATATTTGCTTATTTTCTTCTTTTATTGTATCCACAAATTTTACTCCTGTGTTGATTGTCTTAGTCTTTGTAACCAAAGCTGAATTGTAATTCTGTTTCAATTGTACTGTGGAGCTTTTCTCCCATGGCCTTCACTGAAAATGGGCTCGTACCCAGTTGGACTTTCCTGGTAAACAAATGCCAAATAAATAAATAAAGGCTGACAAGAGTTCTTGAATCAGCTCTGTTACCTAGTTAACAGTATTAATAAATAATCTATATTGCTGGTAACAAAGATTCAAGTAGCGGAAAGGCTGCTGGTTTATTGAAAGACTGCTTACCAGTGGATATTACCCATCCTGGGAGAGAGGTGTAGAAAGGCATGTGGGAATGACCATTAGTAGCATGGAGCAGGGGTCAGAATGTCATAAATTTACATCAGTGCCTCGTGACTAGTGGTGGGGTATATGCCATGCATCACCATCTTCCAGTGGAGGAGATCTGTTAAATGTTACTTCCTGGGTGGTTCCTAAGATCATGTTTGCCATCTTATGAAAAAATGGTAGTAGTCACTATTTGACTTAAAGTTGTAAGGTTACTGTTATGTTAGTTGGCTGTCAAATTTGCCATGAAATGTAAACAGAACAGAATCCCCACAGTGTCCTGGTCAAATTTAACCCATTTGATGCAATGATGCTTGATAATTCAGTAAACAATAAAGGTCACAAAGTTAGATATACCATTTTAAAGGACAACAACGAGATTCTGTTATTAAATGCTCAATTTCTCTGTCCTTTTTCTCCCTATTTACAGTGCCTGCTATGAATAACCACCAAAATACAGCATTTAAAATATTTTAAATAAACTGTTTCTGTCCACTAGAACAGTACCTTACTGTATTGTGGTGGTTTCACTTTCCAAAAACTTTTATTCCACCCTGGAAACGCTTGTTACAATCTCCAGTTCATTGGTGTCATCAAGGACAATGAATACAGGTAGCTTTCTGGCCAATTCCCTCCCCAAACTGACATCACCACGACCGTTCTAAAAACCCACCCATGCTGTGATGTCACAGCTCCATGGTCCTTCCCCTACCCATACAGAAAGTAGAGGCTAGAACAAGGAAACAGTATACGAGTCAAGTCTCCTGCTGTGAGCTGTCAATTACAGCAGGTAATAGCTCAGATTACCTTTAGCACTTTTGACAGCTAGGGAAGTTAGGTGTGAAGGGGGTGACTTAATTCTAGATGTACTCTGTCCACTAATCCTGCAAGCTGCATTAAAATTTATTGGAAACTGGGTCTCCTTATTTATTACCATCACAGTAATTTTGCCGTCAGCTAGTTGGTCTTGGCATCTAATCTGTGAGTGATATCTGCTGCAATTATTTTAAAAGGGATTGGTGGAAGCATTGAACTTTACTACAGTAAACTAGTTTCCATTTTTTTTCTACAGCAGCAATTACCATCCTTTGCTTCTTATTGGTCAGCCAGCTTTCTCCTCACTTTATTTCATCATTTTGAACCCTACCCATACATCCTTTATTTTCCCCACTAGCATGCTATGAGGTACAGTATTGGGGTTCTTTGTAATATTCTAATGTGTGTGCATGTGTGTGTGTGTGTATATATATAATGTTAGAGTGTCCCTTTAGGACGTACTTTGTTCACTTTTTGGTTGGTTTTCTGAGATGAGATTTCAGCATGAAAAATATAGCAGGTGGCATTTATTGTAGCTGAGACCATAACTGTGCTATATAGGAAAACATTTAGAAAACTATATGTTCATTTACACGTGCATTTATGTCAAATAAGTACTTCATTATTCAGCCCTGGATACATATGCAAACCATCTTCATGCTGATGATCTTGCAACTCTAAATGTATAGCTGTTTGAAACAAAAAACTAACTTCACAGTATAGGGGAAATGTAGGTAAATGTTTAACATTGGAAGCTAATCGTAATACTTTGATGTAACACTTAGTGTTTTTGGGGATGCGTTTGAATATTCATTCATGTTATTTAATGTAATTTAATTTTCACTGTGTTTTTAAGCATTCATGGGGTTTTGCAAAAGATTAGTTTCATTAGTTTTTTTATAAAAGCCACATTATTGATGGGTGTGTAACTCCTAGAAGGCACTGGCACTAGAGCTGCAAAAACTCTTTGCTGATACAGCGTCTTTGTTTTACATTGTGTTACAAGTTGTTTGAACTGCTCCATTGACCTTTTTCTCATAATCCAAACCAATATGCGAGAGCAGGAATAAAGGATAACATACAGTTTACATAGGTTTCAGCAAGAGTAACAATTGCAGCATAAAGACAACCAGTAGGTTCTTCTAATGAAGGATGAATAACTTGTGCATTTTTTTATCAAAACATGGTAAATGTGAGTAAAATTATTAACATATTTGGGTAAGTTGTGATATTGACCACTGTTTTTAGTCATCATAGATGAAAATTGTCCTATTTAGTAGATCTGGGTAAATTGAACAACTATTACACATACAAGGTACAGTATTTACATATGCAGAAAAAAATATTGCTTTTGCATGTGCTGAGAGCATCACTGTTTAGGAGTGGTGTAATGTAAGTCATACTGTTATGAAGTTGGTAGTGGGATCTTGTATTAAGAAAAGGCTGCAGCTCATCTGGCATGCAAGCATCACTCCTATATGGCCTTGTGATGCCTGTCCACTGGCCCAGTAATCAAGGAGCCTCAATCCTCACCACTAGCACCAGTGAGGGGCATTCGCATTGGGAGGATAACAAGTACACACACGGTAAAGTACAATTTCCCTTAAGAGCACACAGAGATCGCAGTCAGTCTGGAGCTAGTTTCTTCCTTTCTCTCCAGATCCCCAATAAGACTCCCCACTGGCACAGCTATAGGGTCCAGATCTCAGCCTAGTGGTTAAGCTAAAACCTCCAGCGCCCCCTCTGTCCAACCAGTGCTTCGTGTCCCTGCCCAAGTAGCTGACATACACACACTTTAAGATTTGATTTATATACAAACACACACACTCCTGGGGAAGATTGACACAGGTTCTCTAGCTGTGCCCCCTTTCTGCCCAGACTATAAGGTAGTACCGACTGCTACCAACCACTACTATCAGCTACTATAAGGCCCCTCCCAAAGGGTGACAAATTTCACTATGTAATGTTGTTATTATCCAATTAGTAAGTGTGATGAACAGCAAGGCTGTTGGAGTGGCTTATACAGTATCACCAAATACATGCAAATACTCTAGATCTTAAATTATCTCTACACAAAACAGCCACAGTTAAAAGGTTTAAAAGCATTTAATAAATAATAATAACACAGGCCAATACTTGTTACTTCAACACAATGGCATTACAGAGTTCAGAAATCACAGGAAATACTTTAAAACAATATTGTAGGATAGTCTGACATAAATATAGAAAACAACTAGACTAAGCTGGCTATATTCCTATCTATCTGTAAGAGAAATAACTGTTCTAAATACTACTTACATACAGAGCAAGCAAGTGCTGGTGAGTGGATGTTCTTACTTGATCCAAGACAAGATACAAAATGCCATTCTTTCTTTCTGAGATAGTCCTTAAATTGATAATACACAGTACTGCTGAGTCATTTCAGATTACATAATTCTTGACACCCCTGCTGAGGTTTCTCAGGTTCATAGAATTTAAAATTTAACATTTCTACAGCTGCCAGGTTGTCACAGTAATAAAAGACACTTTACATGTGAAACCTAGTAATTTTCTTTGTCTTAAAACAATAGTAAGAAACTCTTAGCCCAGACATCCTGTATCTGAGCTTGAGATGAAACACGGTTATAAAATTATCTGCTCATCGGCTTTTCTAGCACGGTGCACTGTGGTTACATTTTTGAAGTTCAGCATATAACACAGTTTTCTTACATTTGTAAAAACAAGCCTGTGGATCATATTAATATTTACAATGGCATAGAATTATCTGCAAAATTCTATCTGGCTAGGCTGGCAGCCCCTCAGTTTTTCACATTTCTCCCCCCCCCCCCAAGAACTCAAACAAATTTCTCAAGTGTCCCTTGAGAAACATTGCTTGAGAGGGTTGAATCTGTCTGGGTATAATTTACCCCATTCCCTGTCTTGAGAGCCCATTTGCGTAGGCATAGCTAATCCCACTCCGGCACTGACATATCAAATGCTTGCAACCCTAGGCTTCACCTAAGTAACTTCGCATTTTGCTGGCTGGCCCGATGTAACCATGTTAGGGGATTGTGATCTGTAACTACAGTGAATTTCCTTCCATACAGATAAGGCTGAAATTTCTGCAGTGCCCACACTATCGCTAGACATTCTTTTTCTACAGCTGCATAGCATTCCTCCCTGGGTTGGATCCTACAACTGAGATAAACCACTGGGTGCTCTTCTCGAATTAAATCTAGAGGCCCACTCACCCTATGCCCATACAACTCAAAGGGTGAAAAACCTGTGGATTCCTGGGTAACCTCTCTGTAAGCAAACAACAGATGGTCCCACTCCTCTTAAACTAGTCTGCAAATGCTCGTAGCATGGACTTGAGTGTAGAGTTTAACATCTCAACAAGACCATTAGTCTGGGGATGGTAGGAGGTGGTCTTTAGGTGCTTCACCCCACAGTACTTCCACAGACAAGCCAGCTGGTCTGACATGAAATTGGCACCTCTGTCAGTCAGTATTTCTGTATTTCTTTTGGGAAACCTACCCTGCTGAAAATCTCTAACAAAGCATTTGCCACCTGTTCTGCCTCAATGGAGGACAAAGCCACTCCCTCAGGGTATCTTGTAGCATAATCTACTACCACTAGGATATATGTTTTCCCTGTGGAACTTGGGGTACTCAGAGCCCCCACAATATCCATAGCTACCCTCTGGAATGGCTCCTCAATCACAGACAAAGGCATCAAAGGTGCTTTCACATTGTCTCCTGCCTTGCCTACCTTTTGGCACTGCTCACAGTTCCTGCAGTACCCTGTTACATCTCTGGAAATTCCAGGCCAGTAGAAGTTCTGCATAATATGTCTCTTTGTACATTTTATGCCCATATGACTTGCAAGGGGAATATCATGGGCTGTGACTAGAAGCACCTGATTGTTGGCTCAAGGCAGTACTAACTGCTGTATTCTCTCACCTTGTAGCCCTCCCTCAGGAGTCCACTCTCTATACAGTAAGCCTTTGTCCCAGTATACAGATTCTCCCTTCGCTTGAGAATCACGTGCCTCCCTTGCTACTTGCCTCGGGCATTGTCATGTAGGGTCTGAGAGCTGAGCCTGTCCCACGTCTCTCTTTGTAATCCTTCCCAGCTCCCTTTCCACAGGAAGTCTGGTATCATCTGACAGCGGTGCCTCATTGTCAGCCTGGGTACTACTACTCACCTCTGCCTTTGCAGTCACTCTGTCTAAGGGACCATCAGTACCAACATGCAGTTGTGGCTCACCTTCAGTCTTACTGCTACAGGGTAGTTCCCTCCCTGAAGTAACCACCCCACCAGTCCTGGCTACAAGTGTGCGGTCTGTATGGGTCTCCCTCAGCCTACCAGACCCACATACTTGTCTCCAAGCCTGACTGCATTAACACAGGGTACTTCCTCATGCAAATCCTTCCCTGTCAGGACATCTGCAGGATAGGTAGTTTGGTACTCCTGTTGTCTCAAGACAACCTACTGTTGGCATTTTGTCCTTCCCACTTACTGGCTCCCTCATCTTTTGTTCCCACCTTACCTCCGTGGATATCTATATGCCACATGGCCCCACTGGTTGCATTCAAAACATTTAACCCTAGGTCCTGAACATGTACCTGGACTAGTGTCTTCCCCTGCTGCTGACAGATTCTGTTGAGGCAGTCTGGGCTGCCCACCATGGGTTCCCTTGGACCCACGAGCAGCACTGGGTGTCCCTTTCCTGTGCAGTAATGCCCTGCTTGCTAGGTATAGGTCTCCCTTCTTCCCCAACTCATCTGAAGTAGCACATTGTCTATCAGCTAACCAGTTCCTCATGTCCTCAGGCAAATTGCTAAGGGCTTATTCCCTCACTAAAAGGTCTGCCATCAAACACAGTTATAAAATTCTTTGCTCATCGGCTTTCTACCAGCAGGGTGCACTGTGGTTAAATTTTTGAAATTCAGCATATAACACAGTTTTCTTACATTTGTAAAAACAAGCCTGTGGATCATATTAATATTTACAATGACATAGAATTATCTACAGAATTCTATCAGGCTGGGCTGGCAGCCCCTCAGTTTTTCACAGGCCTTATTAACTCTACCTGGTTCAGAAATAAGTATTTCTTGTAAGTATTTCTGTAGGCAACAAAATGCTTTTTAAGACCTGACTAAATCAGCCATCTCTTTTCGCATAAATCACTGATCCTATGGTAATGGCATCTCTGAAGTTAACACCTGGAACTATCTTGATATTTACCTTGATCACACTCTCAACTTCCAGCATCAGCTGGTAATAACCTCTTAACACAGTTAGAAGTACTAGACGTCTTATTCCAGATACTCTGTCCAGCTATATTATAGCTGGGAATTACTCATTCCAAATCTTTTATATGCACCCTCTGGGATTTACTAAACTCCATGTAGGCTTTGCACGAAGCCTGCAAGGAGTTTACATGTGTGTGCAGTGATGCACAGTGAGCAGCAGTGCCACGCACCATGTTTAAACATAAATAAGCACTTTTTCATGGCTGGCAACAGTGTTGCTGGCCAGGAAACTGTGTAAAGTAACACGGATAGCAAACCTGGGTACATCAGAGCGCAGTCGCTTAGCATGTTTGCACGGAATACCACAATGACCACCAGAGCTTAACATACAAATTCTCATACGTCTCCACCTCCTAATACAAGAAATCTGGACAAAGACCAACATAATGGGAGGACAGTGACCCAGAAGTATGGACAGATTTTACATATATGATCTTGTAAACTTAGAAATGTGCTAGAATAACAAGGTTTGTGTTAAGATACATTTTGTGTTGATACATTTTCTGTAGGATTTGAAGTCTGAAACTCAAATGTATGTAATTATTTAGTGACATCAGTCCTGAGATCATCCCTGTGATATGGCAGAAAACCACAGATTTTATAAGGAACAGACCAAAAGATATAAGGCAAAAATCTGGATCTTCTGCAAAAATCTGGATAGTTAAGAGGAGACTGACAGAATGGTTAAGGAGTTTACCTTACAGACACAAAGCTTTGGGTTTGATTCTCACATGGGGTAATTGGCTAGGCTTAAAATGACCCACAAGGACAGTTGACCTAGTTTTCTGATCAGTGTCTTCCAGTAAGTCACTCTGGATGAAGTGTAGGAGTACATGGAGAAGAGAGGCACTAACTATGTTGCAGACAGCCAAAGATGACACATAGGGACTAACTCATAATACTGTTTATCCATACCTGTGGAAAAAAATCACTTTTTCCTTGTTTATGTTCGGATCAGATTCTTGCCCACTTCCCATTGTATCGTAGATCGTAGGATCAGAGGAGGTTACTAGGCTATTAAACCGGAAGTCATTTCAAGCCTACCATTTCATCCAATGTAATACCGTAGATACTGTAGTCAATACCCAGAATTGTATTTAGCCCATGTCCAGGAGGGTTGTGGTGCTATCCCCTGTATGAATTGATGGTGCCCCATCCACTAGTCCAGGTTCCTTTTGAAAGTGTCATAGAAGTGCTCTGCTTCATATGAATTGGCAACATATTCCAGAGACGCCGCAGTCACTGGGAGACAAATGTGTCCTTCCAGCACATCCTGTTCAAGTCGCAGGTCATATTTAGGTCCCTGGAATGGGTAGCTCTAGTCACGTTTGATTTATGGATATGCAGCAAATTCATTAAGTTGGGTTGGAGATTCCTCGGTAAGCCAAGCAGGGTAGTTAGAATGTAATTTTAAATAACTTGCCAACAAAAATATACATGAGAACCAAACACAGGATTCTAGGTGACTGTAACTAAATATTGAACTCTAGAAATTCAAGAAATGCTTGTGTTTTTTTAATCTGTGTTTACTAAATGATTTCTAAATGCATTTCTTTATCTCTCTATCCCCACCCCTTCTCAACAGGCTTTGGAACAGTGTCTGGAATACCTTTTGGAAACAGTGACTACTGACTGTGACAGGTAAAATTTGAAGTTATACTTTTAATTTGAACCAAAAATTTTTATTTTGCCATAATGTTCATCTCTGAAATCACCAACAGTGTAAACAAGGCTCAGAAAGTGCCTGATAATTAGGAACTACTTGAAGCCATCTCCTGGAAGTTGCTCAGACCTAACTTGAAAAGGATTTAGTTATGTGTAACTGTTTTTATTTGTGAGAAATATGTCCTAATTAATATGTGTTTATCAAATGTACATGCCTGACTACACTCCACTTTCTTATTCTGGTAAAATAATTGAACTAAAGACGGCATCTGTAGATGATGATCTGGTTTATTTATTTATCAGCACTTGATAACAAATGTATAAAGCTGATTTTTTTTTTGTAGAGACATAGGGAAAACAGCTCCAAAGTGATACTACATATAGTGGATTCAATATTAATACAGGTCAGCATGGCAAAGAGTATATTACAACACAGCTTAGGATTGATACAGTATGAATGGGTTTCACTGTCTTTTGAAAAGATTACATTCCATGAGGCCTCTGTCTAATGAAGCACACCAGCTGAAGCTTCATCCAAATAAAACATAAAAGAGAAAGCATTTTTGTTTCCATGGGAATAAACACCCTTGTATCTCATGTGGGGACTTTGTACCCCACACCCCCTTACTTACATATTCTAGTCCCACAATTGCTCAACTGTGGAGAAAAAAGGACCCTACAAAGTGAATAACTGCTAGCATACAGATAGAAACCACCCAGCCTGTGATTACATATGAGGAAAAGGGATCCCTAAGTTTAACATCAGGGAACTGAACTTGATGTAGTAATACCCTGTCCACTTAACATCTGAAAAAGGGTAGTGAAGCCATATAATCAGTGCTGTAAAATGTACAAAACAGAGAAGTGAAGGACAAGGAAGAGAAAATCAAGTACAACATCAGTACAAAAATATGGGCTATACTGGATAAGTAGGAAGTAATGTAATTGGATAGGCATCCTTTAGAGAGGAGAATACAGGTCACAGACTTCATGCCATGTCCGTTCTAGCCATTTGTTGGTTTTAAAAGTGTCTCTAGGTGATTCAGTCACACTGACTAATGTTGCTAAAAAAAAAAAGCATGGGTATTTGTCAATAATAAATGGCTTGACAGTCGGATCTAAAACATCCTACATCTGTTTGCCAGTATTGGCCAGTATGTTCATGCCATAAAGCTCAGAAGCCTTTGGTCAATAAGCTAGTGGTCAGCCAGGTAGAGCCCATTTTACTAGCTCAGTAGCAACCAAAGCAGGCTTCTTCATCAGCTTAGTACCTGTAAGGCAGCCACATTGACTGAGATACATACATTTTGCAGACATAACAAGCAGAAACCACAGTTGACAAGTAGAGCAGGCATTGTCAGTGGGCTAATAAAAATTGTGCTGGCAGTGATTTTTCAGTGTGTCTCTTTCTAAACATAAGTAAAGTATCCTGTTGATAATGTGGAGAACTTCTCCTGTTGTGGTACCTATTATACACTGGCTATCAATTTTAACAAGGGCGATGCCAAAAATTATGGAAAAAAGAAGACTAATAAATAACCATACATGGAGGGATACTCAAAGAATGGCCAACCAACATAAAAGGAAATCAGTTTATTGAGTGCTTTAATCCCGGTAAACTGGACTTCTTCAAAATAGTAAAATAAGAAACTCACTCATTAAATACATCCAACCTTAACCAGATTGGTTATCAGTTATGCAAATGAACAACAAATATGTATGAACATCCAAACATTGTAAAACACCTTAAAAAACAGAAAGGTAACAAGAACATTCTCAACCTTGCTTAAAAAATATAATAAGGAAAAAAAAACATTATTACAAAAATTATGCAACCTTCGGTTTAAGTATTGCACTTAAAGATATTTGGTCATTAAGACCAGGTAATTCAGTGGCATTCATTCTAATCTGCCATTTACATTCCATATTCCAGATAGCCTTCAGTGGGCCCAGCCCTATTGCCCAAATCAACACAATCAATGACAAAAGATTTAAAGAAATGTTGGGGGGTGTCTTAATGCATTTATATAAAGAGTTGCTGTCAGTCTTGTTCTTAATGTTGTATATGTGTTGGTATATTCTTTGTTTTAACGCTCTCTTAGTTTTTCCACTATTAAAAACTATCAAATAGTTAGCTGACAGCAACATAAATCACCTCTTGATTAAGCAGTAATATTTGTACATGGGTCTAATAGCACCCAAACATTTATTGAACACATAGTCCTGTTATGAAATATACTTGCATTGTATACAATATCCACATTTGAAGCTGCCACCCTTTTTGGGTTTTTTAGAGATCTTTTGAGTAACATTTTCAAACTCGCATCCTTTTTGTAGATAATACTGGGTTTGTCATCCAACAAAGTATGCAATTCCTGATCATAATTAAAAATGTTCCAGTTACTCATAATATTATTATTAATGTAAAAGAACTGCAAATTATAAGACAAAATTAGGGCTGTATGGAATTTAGCCTCCACCAATTGAAGGGTTGCATCATCAGTGCCAGCCCTGGAACCTAAGAAAGCTATAAGTAAGCCTGATTGTCTTTTATTGTCTTTTATCATTGAAATTGTTCAGAATTTTTACAACAGAATTCTCAGGGTAACCCCTCTTAGTGAACATCCGCAATAAAACCAAACTTTCACTCTGAAACATATTATAATCTAACATCATTCTTGCCAACCTGACATATTGTCCTTTTACTAAGGCCTTTTCCTGATGGACAGGGTGCCAACTATTGTAGTGTAACAATGAGTTAGAGTATGTTGGCTTCCTATATAGGGATGAAGAAAAGGTTCTTCCTAATAGTAGCATGTAAATAGCTAAACTTGTCCTTATCTACAGTCATTGTGAATTTCAAAAATGGGGTGATAGAATTCAGATAGTTAAAGAATTCAGTTAATCTTTCTTCACTGTCTTTCCAAAACAGGACAATGTCATCAAGGCATCTGCCATATAAAACCCCAAATTCTTCAGATTGGGATCTTAAGACAAATAGGTCCTCCCATTGGGCTAAAACAATGCTAGCAAAAGCAGGGGGACAGCGCGCATCCATTGCTACCCCTTTGACCTGTTTGAAAATCTGGTTCTCAAAAATCAAGAAATTATAGTCCAAGACTAACTCCATACAAGTTCTAATGGTGAGAATAGTGGTGTGGTCCAGTTGTGTTACTGCATAAGTAGTCATAAAACCACTGAATACCTGGTTTAATGGGAATAACAGAAAATAGATCGCATGCATCTATAGTAGCCATCAACAGCTTTTCATCATATTATTCGTTAGCAACCTTAGATAAAAAAATCCCAAGATTCCTTGTATAAATAAGGATGGTGGTCGAGGACTTTCTTAATTTTATGGTCAATAAAGGTCGCAGTGGGAAATGTCTTAGAGGCCCTAGTGTCCACAGTTGGATGTAGTGGAGGGTTGGAAATTTTTTCATGAATTTTTGGGATCCCGAATATAGTGGAGTTCCATGGGTAGAGTACTTCTAGAAACTCATGCTTATCCAGTGAAATCTGCCCATTAAACAACTTTTGATCCAGTGTTAAATCGATGTTATGGTAGGCAATATTAAGCTAATTTCTAGAAACTTCCTCATAAGAGTCTGTGATGTAGGGAAATATTGCCAGCGCAGCTATCTGGAAATTTGTAAATAACTCTGTCATTTGTGAATATTGATATAATTTATACAGAACCGTATGTTATGTACTGAGCTAAAATGTAACCTCAGCAGCATGCACTGCTGACTTAGAAATGCATATAAACTATGTACCTGTGCAAATGTATGTTTTAACAGTAGAAACTAGAACATAAAAGTGCTAACTTGCAAAACCTCAAGAAAATAAGTTGAAATTAAAGTGCTTTACGATTGTGCTATAAAAGTTCTCTCTCTGTTTGTGTTGCAGACACAATGTCTAGAGTTTGAAGTTTTTGTATTGTCTTGAAAGAGAAGTAATTACTAGTTTTCAGATGTTGCTTTACAACTTCCAAGATCTGCAAACATCTGAGATATGTATTTTTCACACAGAGAAGTTCAGTTCTGTTAGTTTCTGTTTTAGCCTGGGAACTGAAGTCAGGTGACAAAAAGTGATGCCATCCAAGCTAACCCAGCAGTAATACATGATATTAATTTAAGAACTCTCTCAGAGAGACTGTGCATTTTGTATTTTGTCTTGGACCTAGCAAGAACATCCACTCATCATCACCATCTGCACTTTCCTTGCTGTAAGTAAGATTTAGGGCATAGCATCTCTTTTAGATCTTCTTCTTCTTCTTTCGGTTGCTCCCGTTAAGGGTCGCCACAGCAGATCAACTGTTTCCATTTCTTCCTGTCCTCTGCATCTTGCTCTGTCACACCAACCGCCTGCATGTCCTCTCTCACCACATCCGTAAACCTTATCTTAGGCCTTCCTCTTTTCCTGTTACCTGGCAGCTTCTTCCTTAGCATCTTTTTCCCAATATACTCTGCATCCCTCCTCAGCACTTGTCCAAACCAACGTAATCTTGTCTCTCTGGCTTTGTCTCCAAACCTTCCAACCTGGGCTGACCCTCTAATATACTTATTCCTAATCCTGTCCATCCTCGTTACACTCAGTGCAAATCTTAACATCTTCAACTCTGCCACGTCATGCTCTGACTCCTGCCTTTTTGTCAGTGCCACTGTCTCCAACCCGTATAAGATAGCTGGTCTCGCTACCCTGTTGTAGACCTTCCCTTTCACTCTTACTGGTACTCGTCTGTCACAAATCACTCCTGACACTCTTCTCCACCCATTCCATCCTGCCTGTACTCTCTTCTTCACCTGTCTTCCACACTCACCATTACTCTGAACTGTTGATCCCAAGTACTTAAACTCATTCACCTTCGCCACCTCTACTCCCTGCATCCTCACCATTCCTCTGTCCTCCCTCTCATTCACACACATATATTCTGTCTTAGTCCTGCTGACCTTCATTCCTCTTCTTTCTAGAGCATATCTCCACCTCTCCAGGGTCTCCTCCAACTGTTCCCTACTCTCACTACAGATCACAATGTCATCTGCAAACATCATAGTCCACGGGGACTCCTATCTGATCTTGTCTGTCAACCTGTCCAACACCATTGCAAATAAGAAAGGGCTCAGAGCTGATCCTTGATGTAATCCCACCTCCACCTTAAACTCATCCGTCACTCCCACCGCAGACCTCACCTCTGTCACACTACCCTCGTACATATCCTGTACCACTCTTAAATACTTTACTGACACTCCCGACTTCCTCATACAATACCACAACTCCTCTCTAGGCACCCTGTCATATGCTTTCTCTAAATCCACAAAGACACAATGCAACTCCTTCTGACCTTCTCTGTACTTCTCCATCAACACTCTCAGAGCAAACATTGCATCTGTAGTGCTCTTTCCTGGCATAAAACCATACTGCTGATCACTAATCATCACCTGCCTTCTTAACCTAGCTTCCACTACTCTTTCCCATAACTTCATTCTGTGACTGATCAGTTTAAACCCTCTGTAGTTACTACAGCTCTGCACATCACCCTTATTCTTACAAATCGGTACCAAAACACTTCCCCATTCCTCAGGCATCCTCTCACTTTCCAAGATTTCATTAAACAATCTAGTTAAAAACTCCACTGCCATTTCACATAAACACCTAAATGCTTCCACAGGTATGTCATCTGGACCAACAGCCTTTCCATTCTTCATCCTCTTCATAGCTATCCTTACTTCCTCCTTGCTAATACACTGCACTTCATGATTCACTGTCCGCACATCATCCAACCTTCTCTCCTCTCATTCTCTTTATTCATCAACCCCTCAAAGTACTCTTTCCATCTGCTCAACACACTCTCCTCACTTGTGAGTACGTTTCCCTCATTATCCTTTATCACCCTTACCTGCTGCACATCTTTACTAGCTCAGTCCCTCTGTCTAGCCAATCGGTACAGGTCCTTTTCTCCCTCCTTAGTGTCCGACCTTATACAACTCTTCATACGCCTTATCCTTAGCCTTCGCCACCTCTCTCTTTGCCATGCACCTCATCTCCTTATACTCTTGTCTACTTTCTTCATCTCTTTGACAATCCCACTTCTTCTTCGCCAACCTCTTTCTCTGTATACTCTCCTGTACTTCTTCATTCCACCACCAGGTCTCCTTGTCCTCCTTCCTCTTTCCAGATGTCATACCAAGCACCCTTCTAGCCATCTATCTTACTAGCTCTGCTGTAGTTACCCAGCTATTCAGTAACTCTTCACTGCCACCCAGTGCCTGTCTTAACTCTTCCCTGAACATCACCTTACAATTACCCTTTTTCAATTTCCACAATTTGATCCTTGGTGCTGCCCTCACACTCATCCTTCTCTTCTTGATCACCAATGTCATCCTACAAACCACCATCCTATGCTGCCTAACTACACTTTCCCCTGCCACCACTTTACAGTCTCCAATCTCCTTCAGATTGGCCCTTCTACATAAGATATAATCCACCTGTATCTTCCTCCACTCTTGTATGTCACCCTATGCTCCTCCCTCTTGTTAAAATACGTATTCATCACAGCCATGTCTATCCTTTTCGCAAAATCCACTACCATCTGACCTTCTGCATTCCTTTGCTTAACACCATACCTACCCATCACTTCCTCATTCCCTCTGTTCCCTTCACCAACATGCCCATTGAAATCTGCTCCAATCACTAGTCTCTCACCCTTGGGTATAGTCATCACCACTTCATCCAACTCACTCCAAAATTTTCTTTCTCATCCATCGCACACCCAACTTGTGGAGCATATGCACTAACAACATTCATCATTACACCATCTCTTTTAGATATAGATAGGAATATAGTAAAGATTAGTTGAGATGTTTTCTGTATTTGTTTGAGACTGTCCTGCAATGTCCTGCAATGTTGCTTTAAAATACTTCCTGTGATTTTGAACTCTGAAGTAACTGTGTTGATTTAC
Source organism: Protopterus annectens (assembly GCF_019279795.1). Lineage (NCBI taxonomy): Eukaryota > Metazoa > Chordata > Ceratodontiformes > Protopteridae > Protopterus > Protopterus annectens. The sequence continues at coordinate 106,799,977 of NC_056744.1, read as the reverse complement.
TGAGTATTGTCTTGTTCTTTTCTTATTTATTATTACGTATATTTAAACTTATCCTTGTGCCTGATATTTGTGAGGCATGTTTAAGCTGTTAGAGTACTTGCATATCTATTTAATGACACTGTACAGGCCACTCCAATAGCCTTGTTTGGTCAGACTACCATTTAGATTAATAGTAACATTACACAGTAGGATAGGACACCCTTTTGTAAGGGCCTTTTATAGTAGCTGATAAGTAGTGGCTGGTGGCAGCTGGAACTACCTTATAGTCTGGGCAGAAGGGGACATAGCTAGTAAATCTGTGCCAGCCTTTCCCACGTGTGTGTGTGTGTGTGTGTGTGTGTGTGTGTGTGTGTGTGTGTGTGTGTGTGTGTGTGTGTGTGTGTGTGGTGTGTGCGTGTGTGTTTGTATATAAATCAAATCTCAAAGTGTCTGTGTGAGTGTGTGTGTGTCAACTACTTGGACAGTGACATGAAGCACTGGTTGGACAGAGAGGGTGCCGGAGGTTTTGGCTTGGCCACTCAGCTGAGATCTCAACCCTGTAGCTGTGCCAGTGGGCAGTCTTATTGGGAATCTGCAGAAAGAGGGAGAAACCAGCCCCAGACTGCCTGATCTCTGTGTGCTCTTAAGGGAAATTTCACTTTACTGTGTGTGTACTTGTCATCCTCCCAGTGTGTACATCCCCCACTGTTGCCAGTGGTGAGGATTGAGACTCTTTGATTACTGGGTCAGTGCAGGGGCATCACAGTGTTACTATATACAATAGAGAACATCTTGTTAATGTAATCATTTGAGTCGAGGACCACTAAGCCCCCACCCTTGTCAGCTTACATATCCCTAATGTCTTTGTTCAAAGCAATATTTTGTAACAAAATAATCTCATGGGGTGTTAAACTGGACTCACAATCATCCTTTTTTACCCCATAATGAGGCCCTAATATCAAATTCACAATGTTTGTCAAACAGTTGTACGATAGGGTGACATGGGGGATTAAATGTTCTGGCTCTCTTTAGTACTGAGCCCACTGCCATAATGGGGGCATTTGTTTTACCTTTAAAAAAGGATTCATAAATTGAGTTTCCTGACAACTGAATAATAGCTTTGCTAATATTGGCCCGCCTAGCAGGTACAAAATTAAGGCCCTTATCAAGTAAATCGGCCCATTCTGAACTGATGTTGACCTGGCTCAAATTAAATATTTTGAAGTAGCCCAGCATGTTGTATACAATGGAACAAAGGTCATCATTATGGTCTAACGAAGTCAGGTCTACTCCCTGTTGTGAAAAGATGGCTGTGTCCCTCTCCTCCGTGTCCCCACTCTCCCTCTCTGAGGGAGTGGGTGATAATGTGGGCCGCGCCTGGTGTCCCCTGATGTTTCCGCCCTCTGATTCATTAATCATTCTGATCTGCTCCGGGGGGGGGGGGGGCGCTAAAGGGGTTGAACCATTCCCTGAATTGTGTCCATCAACATAACTATCATTCCGTTCATCACCTTCAGATATATCATACAAAACATGTTGCTGTTGTCCTAAAGGAGGGTCAGCGTAAGCCTTTCCCTTATCATAATCATTCTTATCTCCAAGTAATTTTTTCTCTTTTTTTAACTTTAAGTTCCACCATACTCCTATCAACAAATTTAACAGCTGCTTTAAAATCATTAATCGTCTTTACAGACAGCAAATCTGATTTGATACTGTTATCTAGTCTACGAACATCAGAATTTAAAAATAAATTTTTTTTCTCATTATCAGCAATAAGTACCTTTAAAAGCTCCCATCCTTGCTTGTTGAATAAGTTCAAATGTTCCCGGTGCAATGGTGAGTTCTTAACTAATCCATTCGGATATTTCCACATCCTCAACCCTTTAGGGATGTGTTCTTGCCTTAAACATTCATTTTAAATAACCATTTTCAAACTGTATTTTCTTATGTTTAAATACCAGGTCACAAAAGGATCTAATCTGCTGGTCAAGTGTTCCCCGCTGATCACCAGCAGCCAGTGAATCCATCCTCCATAACTCACCTTCTCTCGGCCATTCATCAACTGAGAAAGTCACAAAAACATTATCAGGGGCTCCAAACCCCTCATGATTGGAGGAGACAATGACTTGATTATGAAAACTTAAAGGACCCACACTATCATTAATTTGATGGTTTCTTTGTGCAGGAATGATAAATGAAACATCGGAACCCTGGGATCTTTTAACCATGTTCTGATAAGCATTGGTGCCCTCATTTTTATTTAGTAGCCCAGAGACCTTCTGCACCAGATCCTGTACCACAGTAGATAACAAAGCAATTGATGCCATAACATCCTGGTAGCTGGTATGCTGGGAACTGTCACACCCTCGTTCTCCTTCCATGCCAAAGAACAAACCAAAAACTATGGAAAAAAAGAAAACTAATAAAGAACTATACACGGAAGGGTACTCAAAGAATAGCCAACCAACATAAAAGGAAATCAATTTATTCAGCGGTTTCGTCCCAGTAAACTGGACTTCATCAGAATAGTAAAATATGCAAACTGAGTCATTAAATACACCCAACCTTAACCAGATTAGTGATCAATCATGCAAATGAACAATGAATATGTATGAACATCCAAACAGTGTAAAACACCTTAAAAAACAGAAAAATAACTAGAACATCCTCAACCTTACTTAAAAAATAAAAAACAAGGAAAAATACATTATTACAAAAAATATACAGCTTTCAGTTTAAGTATTGCACTTAAAGATATTTGGTCATTAAGACCAGGTAATTCAGTGGCATTCACTCTAATCTGCTATTTACATTCCATATATTCCAGATAGTCATCAGTGTGCCCACCCCTATATTCCAAATCAACATGATCAATGACAAAAATTTAAAGAAATGTTGGGGCACGTCTTAATGTGTTTATGTAAAATGTTGCTGTCAGCCTCTAAGACTTTTCCCATTGTGACCTTCATTGACCATAAAATTAAGAATGTCCTCGACCACCATCCTTATTTATATAAGGACTCTTGGGATTTTTTTATCTAAGGTTTCTACGGAATACTATGATGAAAAGCTGTTTCTGGTTACTGTAGATGTCTGTGATCTATTTTCTGTTATTCTCCATAAACCGGGTATTCACTGAATTATGACTACTTATGCAGTAACACACAACTGGACCACACTATTATTCTCATCATTAGAACTTGTATGGAGTTAGTCTTGGACTGTAATTTTTTGATTTTTAAGAACCAGATTTTCAAACAGGTCAAAGGGGTAGCAATGGGTGTGTGCTGTGCCCCTGCTTTTGCTAACATTGTTTTAACCCAATGGGAGGACCTATTTGTCTTAAGATCCCAGTTTGAAGAATGTTGAGTTTTATATGGCAGATACCTTGATGACATTGTCCTGTTTTGGAAAGACAGTGAGGAAAGATTAATTGAATTCTTTAACTATCTGAATTCTATCACCCCATTTTTTGAAATTCACAATGACCATAGATAAGGACAAGGGTAGCTATTTAGATGTTACTATTAGGAAGAATTATGGTAGTAACACTTTTCTTCATCACAATATAGGAAGCCAATATACTCTTGACTCATTATTAAACTACAGTAGTTGGCACCCTGTCCATCAGAAAGAAGGCTTTAGTAAAAGGACAATATGTCAGGTTGGCAAGGAATGATGTCAGATCATAATATCTTTGAGAGTGAATGTTTGGTTTTATTGCAGATGTTCACAATGAGGGATTACCCTGAGAATTTTGTTGCAACAATTATGAACTAAGTCAAGGATAAAAGACAATCAGGCTTATTTACAGCTCTCTTAGGTTCCAGGGCTGGCACTGATGATGCAACCCTTCAGTTGGTGGAGGTCAGATTCCATAGAGCCCTAATTCTGTCTTATAATTTGCAGTTCTTTGACATTAAGAATATTATTATGAGTAACTGGAACTTTTTTAATTCTGATCAGGAATTGCATACTTTGTTGGGTGACAAACCCAGTATTGTCTACAAAAAGGATGTGAGTTTGAAAATGTTACTCGAAAGATCTGTAAAAAAATCCGAAAAGGTAGCAACTTCAAATGTGGATGTTGTATGCAATGCAAGTATATTTTAGAACACAACTATATGTTCATTAAAAGTTTGGGTGTTGTTAAACCCATGTTCAAATAGTACTGCTATACCAAAGGGGTGATTTACATTGCTGTCTGCCAACTATGTGATCATTTTTATATTGGAAAAACTAAGAGTGTGTTAAAGAATATACCAACACATATATGACATTAAGAACAAGGCTGACAGCAATGCTTTATATAAACACATTGACACCCCCCAACATTTCTTTAAAATGTTTGTCATTGATCATGTTGATTGGGCAATAGGGGTGGGCCCACTGATTGTCTGGAATATATGAAATATAAGTGACAGATTAGAGTGAATGCCACTAAATTACCTGGTCTTAATGACCAAATATCTTTAAGTGCAATACTTAAACTGAAAGCTGTGTATTTTTTTAAGTAGGGTTGAGGATGTTCTTGTTATCTTTCTGTTTTTTCAGGTGTTTTACACTGTTTGGATGTTCAAACATATTCATTGTTCATTTGCATAATTGACAACCAATTTGGTTAAGGCTGATGTCAGAGCAGCAGTCTTTGGTAATATGATTGTACTTAGTAGACTGGAAATGCATACTGAATTCTGAGCAGTGTAATACCAGTACAGACTTGTGCACAATTGGGCATCCAATTGCAAGTTATAATAACTGAAAATCAGAGGCTGTGTGCCTGGGTCTGTGTCACAGAGGAGTGGAGTCCTCTTGACTATGACCCAGGTGATCAGTGTTTGATTAGCAGCCTAAACACTGAAGGGATCAGACAGGGAGTTGAGAGGAGTGAGTGGCATGGAACGCTCGCCATTTCTAGGGGAGAGCATGTTTTGCACACAGTTAGAACTGCACAAGGCAGTGTGACCTCATGGGTGGAGTTCAGAGAGACCAGTGCTCTCACTGCAGGGGGTGAGGCAGGGCTGGCTGAAGGAGATGCCCCTTGAGGACATGAGGTGACATCCTTCACAGACAACCCTTTATCCCTCTGTTGCTTCTCACTGTGTGTGTGTGTGTGTGTGTGTGTGTGTGTGTGTGTGTGTGTGTGTGTGTGTGTGTGTGTCTGTGTGTGTCTGTGTGTCTGTGTGTGTGTGTGTGTGTGTGTGTGTGTGTGTGTGTCTGTGTGTGTGTGTGTGTGTGTGTGTGCAGACATGGCAAGAATGAAAAACACAAAATACTGAAAAACCTCTGTTGGCTTCCTGGGTGACAGCCCCTTTTGGTTGGCTCTTACCCAGTGATGGGAAAAATGAGCTGATAGGCCAGTGGTTGGCAGGCAGTAGCAGGCAAAGAGTTGGAAAAAATAGGGGTGTGTGAATTTATTAGGTGGTAGTAAACACAATTATTCCACATTTAAATCCCAAATGGTTTCACTCACCATAGTCTGTTGTTCTGATGTATGTGTTCTGTTGAACTTGGCTGTGTTACCTAGATAAAAGCTGGTGCCATTGGTTTCTTCCCCTTCCACCCACTGAGCAGTATGAGTGTACAAACAAGCAATGAAGAATGTATAACTGTGGCAACCAAGTCCACCATATGTAAACTTAGCAGACTAAGCGATGCACATAACGAAAACAACTGAATAGGTTTGACATCTTTTCTCAACCGTGCTGCACCACAGAGCCTCTAACTGACAGTCAGAAACAGTGGGGACAGGAAGAGCAGAGGTCATTTGTTGTTATTGTATCTTATATGTATGCACAATGAAGAAAGTTGTAAGAATCATGGATAGGGCTTTAAATAGCTTTACTATTCAGTGGTCATGCCAAGCTGGGACATGTGGTTTAAAATAAAGGTCCTACTGGGAATGATGTACAATTAGTATTCAAGTCAGTGAGAATAAACTCCCCATTGGGAATATTATACAATTGGTGCCTAGGTCAATGTAGTTCCAAGCCCTTCCCCATTTCCTGGCTTTGAATTGTGCATCTAGTATTTACTAAACTGTTGAGTCATGCCCACCATGTTTTGCTACTGATCCTGTTGCTGTTGTTGTTGAGTTTGGATTATGTATTAAAACTTTTGAATCCTTTAAGTCCTTGGAGTTTTGTTTATGTTATAAAGACATTACTCTAGAGGTTTGGAATCTGAACAAAAAAAACAGATCAGAAGACAGGGATTATTTTGTGATATCCCATTTTTTCTGCATATTCAGCACATAATGTGGGATTGCATAGTAAATACATATACTGCCAGCAGCAGAGCCTGTTTCATACAGGGGACCCAGAGTTAACTCTTCATTGTCCCCCTTAGTAATCAAGTCCTGAGTCAGCCACTGAGGTACACAGCTTAGTTCTTGTTGCATTTTATTTGGTGATGGACGGCAGGATCTTCGATGCAGACACGTTGATTAAACTGTTTTAATGATGACTCTTTTCTTAAAGAATTATTTCTTGCTGTGCAACCTGAAACTTGTGACTAACCTATTGCCTTATTTGTCTTTTGATCCAGATAACTAGGTGGACGTAAAACATGTATCTTTCTGCACTACGTCACCTCCTTTCATCATATGTTCAGTATTCAGACTCTTATCTTTGAAGAGACCTACTTGGTCTTTTATAGAGATTAGGTCTGTCTGACGGTTTCCATTTTGCTTCAAAGAGTAATAATCAGACAAATCCTGTGACTGTGCTGAATGTTAATTTGTTTTATGCCAGACTGTTTTCTTTTAATTCTTGACTCATTATTTTCTTGATTATCGAATACTACAATGCCTGTTCTTTTATCAGCATTAAATGTTGAGAACCATTTGGTGCCACTCATCTTTGTCTTTGAGGGTTTTAGACAGAGCACCATACTTTATTTAATGCAAGGTTGTGCCACTGTCTCCTGTATTCCATTATTTTATTTTGCATGTGCTTGTCCATTATGTGCTTTTTACTCTACTATCAGGACACATCTAAAAAAGTGAACTGTTAGTTGCTTAAAATGTCACATTGAAGAAATAGATTTATGATCAGGTCTCTAATCATAACAAGTTTGCAGTTCCTGTTTGTCTGTGATTATGCTCCATAGTCAGGAGAAAAAGATAACTTGGTAATCATTTCCATAGCTCCAGACCCAGTATTAACAACACTTAGTGGTGCTTAATTAAAGTTTGTTAAGCTAGCCTAAGCATTGTTTAGATCAGATGTTGCTGTAGAGACTGATAGTCGAGAGTACCATCCGACAGAAAAGATACAAAATAAAACAACTTTTAAAAGATGTTAGGACTTCACCCTGCTATATTCATAAACAAAAAGTGTGACACAATGAAATGTTTAACAGCTTTGAAAACCATTAATTCCACACAGAGGCACTTTTATTTCTGTTTACTGTCTAACAGTGGTAGTGTTTCACTGGCTTTGAAAGCCAGTAAAACACTCTATGTTCCAACATATTTTTTTTCTGTACTGGTAGTACACAGAGAAGGTAAAGCTCCATGCAAATTTTTAAAAAAATGACTATGTCCTGATTATGTGTTCTTCACATGGATGCCAAGATTCACCTCTTGAGATTCACTCGAGGTCAAATTTTGTGAATTTCTTTGCATCCATGTCTCAAACACATACTACACCTGATTACGATTGGAGGCCTGATCATAATCCTCTGTGGTATGCATTAGAAAAATGAATGCCAAGAAATCTGCCACAAGAGCAAAGCACAGGAAAGGAATCTTGATCCAGAGCACAAAAACTATTAGCACAACAACTTAAGACAACATTGAACAGAAAGTGTTGGTAAACTTACGGAGCTTATAACTAGAAGAATAATCAGATAATCTACCAAGGTATTAGAGATATTTCAGAAATTCTATAAATGGAAAAACCAAGAAAAGACACAACTGGAAATATGTCTGAAATACTTAAATAAACTAAGGTTAGGTGAAAGTAAAACTCAAGAATTAATAGCTAATATGGGAGAGGATGAGATAAAGTGGTGCTGTATAATCAATCAACATGCACTTATCCAAGAACAGATAGTATTTCTGTGGAAGTTTGGAAGCTAGCAGGAGAAAAAGTGATAAAGATCTGATAAGTTTTGTTTAACAATATTTTAAAAGAAGGGACAATACCAGCATCCTGGAAGAAAGCTGTACGAGTCAAAGGGCAATGATCCTTTAAACCCAACTTCATATAGCCCAGTTTCAGTTTTGAACCATGGTTATAACGGGTTTATATCCATACTAGCCAAAAAATGGCTAAGGTGTTGCCAAAACTGACAAATATAGATTAATGTGATTTTGTGGAGAGCAGGCAAAAATTTGGCAACATTAAAAGAATGATGATGATTCGAAGGGAAGCAGAGTGCAAGAAGATTCCATTATTGCTGGTGGGTCTTCATACAGAAAAGAACTTTGATAGAGTTAACTGGGATTTCATAAGAAAGGCATTGGCAGCATTTTCATTTCCTGATAGAATAATGGGGTTAATTATAAAGATACATGAAGGATCAGAGGCAAGAATCAATGTGTGTTTGAATGAAGGAACCAAACAGAGAAATAAGAAAACATAGCCCTATTTGGAGATGATACTGTTTTATGCCTAAAATGATATTTCAGAGTTGTGGAACATTTTGAGATAGTTTATTTCTTTCAAGATATAAAATAAATACAGATAAAACAAACACTGTAGAGATACACTATGTTCCCACGCATTAATTTTTTCAGAAATACCCATATTTATGGGGACATGATAAGATGAAGTATTTTGATATTTGGATTAAAAAAGGATTGTAATATGGCAGCTAAGGATATGTGGAAAGAGATTAAACAAAAGATAATACAAAAAATTGAGAAATTAGAAGCAATTGACGGTGGGGGTTGATGTATATAGTAATGTGTAAGCAGAGAAAGTGTTTCTATTCCTTTTAATATTATACAGGGGTCAGATACATGTTTATCAATCAGAAGGGAAGCTGTTGTCGTAATCAATAAAGAATCAGAGGAATTTGTTTAGGAAGGAAAAAGGGTAAAAGTTAAGTGAAATAAGTTGTTTCTCTACACAGAACATAGTGATTTAGGACTACCAGATTTGAATGGATACTTTACAGCTTTACAGCTATACAGTTAAGACTCATATACATAAATCAAAGTGGGAAGAAATGATGTTTAAATGGGAGGATGGGGCTCTCAAAAATAAGAAGAGAGTAGGATTTTGGATGCTGGCCATTAAGGAGAACAGTAACAACCATACAGATTATTATATTTATAAAGTACCAGAAAACAGAAGAGAAATAATCCAACATGGCAGTGTAGAAGATTTTACTAATATGACTGACTGCAACTAGGGGCATAGAAAATAGGCAGGAGGAAGCTTGAATTTATTGAAGAAATTTATCAAACAGATCACAGTACTGAGAGCAAATAACTATGGCGGGAAAAATTAGAGTGGGATGTGGCCAAACAGAAATTTGGACTGCAGTTTGGAGACTGGCTTCCCTACCAGGAATTGATAACAGAGTATAAGCAAACAGAAGGGGATTAGGAGACTGAAATGAAAGACCAATTCTTGTTGAATTTATAGTTGAGTCTGTACAAGAAGCAGCTATTTAAAAGTTAAATAGTAGAACGTATAACTATAAGAATCAACCAGAAGGGTTTGCCATCAAAATTTCAAAGACTCATGTTGGACAATTATGTGTACAAAAGGCAGTTTTCAAAGTTTCACAATGCCGGACTGGAATAATACGAAATCATAATAATGAAAGTAAAACTTGATTCGTTATTATGAGTTCAGCATTGTGAATGGAGATCGCTGTGTCACTCGTCTTGTATACATTCAATAAGACAGAGGCTGGGTGTTCTTTTAAGTAGTTTATTACATACAAACACATCAGGATGGAGAACGGTAACATTAAACTTAAACAAACTGACTACTACACACATGCGTGCTTACACCTTGGCTGCTTACTACAGAATGGCACTCTTGCTTGGGGTCTATATTATGATATTGCACGCTCAGAAGAGTGAATGACACATAATCGACCCCATGTAAGTGAAAGCTTACAAAGTTGAAACTTCAGAACAGCGATTTTTTTTTCCCAAGGGGAAAAAAAATCACTGTTCTGAAAAAAAAACTATAAAACACTACATAATGTGGGGGGCTTCACCCCCCCCCACACCCCCCTACTTAAATATACCAACTCCGAGATTGCACTACAGTGCCAAAAAGGCAAAGTAGCGAAAGCAGCCAAACAAATTATTTCCCAGAGAAAGAATTCGCTGAAAAGCCGCTTTGCTATTTTGCCTTTTCGCGCTTTTCAGTTTGACAAAGACTCATTTGATAACCTGCGTCTGCAACAGCGTAATAGGGTGCCCTTGCTTGCACGTGCTTAGCACTTATATGCACATGCCCATAGACTGGAATAGCTCTTAAAGGAACATACACACTCTGATCTACATCCTCCCATATGCACAGGCCCATAGACTGGAATAGCTCTTAAAGGAACATACACACTCTGATCTACATCCTCCCTCTCTGACTAGTTGGTCATGCAAAGAAATAATGACAGTCATATGAGCATGCAAATTATACAAATATATACAAATGACAGTCATGTCCAGGTTGTTGTGTATTTGACAGCAGGTCTTGAGACATGACCTGACCTCGTAATTTAATAATCAGAACTAGGTTTAGCAACAGGGACAGTTACTGGGGAATGTTCTTCTTCAGGACTTTCAGCGATAACTTCAGGGACAGGAACAGGTGATGAAATGTTCACTGGAACAGGAACATTAGACAAATCACTCTGACAATTAGAATCTTTATTACAAGCAAAATGTTGCAACACTGGCTCAGACACTGGCAATAAGTGTTTCCAATTCCATCTAAAATCTATGCCTTGTGACTTTTAAAACCCAGACAAATCGCAGAATTTTCAAAAAACAGACATCCCTCTTTCGGAGTCTTTCCTCCGCTTTGTTTTTTTTTTTTTTTTTATACCGGTATACGAGCCAATCAAAAAGTGGATCTCTGTTCAATGCGGAACAGCTTGATGTTCCGCACTGAACAGAAGAGGGTCCGCTGTGCGCATTTTTTATTGGCTCGTATACCGGCATATGAGCCAATCAAAAAGCGGAGCTCTGTTCAATGTGGAACTGCTTGATGTTCCGCATTGAACAGAAAGGGTCCTCTGTGCGAGGTTTTGATTGGCTCGTATACCGGTATACGAGCCAATCAAAAAACAGAGCTCTGTTCAATGTGGAACTGCTTGATGTTCCGCATTGAACAGAAGAGGGTCCGCTGTTCAAGGTTTTGATTGTCTCGTATACCAGCATACAGGCCAATCAAAAATCCCCAAACACGGACCTTTTTTTTTTTTTTTTTCTCTTCAACCTAAGAGCGTAGCAAAAAGACAAAAGTAAAGACTTTAACCTAAGAGGACAAAATAATATGTGCTGGTAGCAGCACATATTTTTTGTCCTCTTTTACATACAAACAATTATGGTAACCCTACTCCCAGCAGAGTAACATGAAAGCACTACTGAGCCTTCGGTTTGAATTTCTTCACCACCATAAGCAGCAACCTTCACACACTTTGCTAGATCAAGCTTCTCACCAGCACTTAACTTTGGCAAACATTTCTGCTGACATAACATTGCACTTTGAACCAGTATCAACTTTGAGTTCTACAGGTCTCCCATTAATCAGAACAGTGCAAAATACTTCATTTTTTGCCCACAAATCTACTGCATTGACTGTTTCACTATGTACAGACACACCATCAACATAAAAAGTAGGGTTGCAGCTTTCTAGTTGATCAACTTGTCTCTTGGAATGTTCTCTTTTAATAAAATAATGGGCCATTTTTATTTACAGAATCTTTTGAAATGGTTCCACTTTTTACATATATGGCACTGCTGACCAAAAGCTAAGCGCTTTCCTCTTTTGGGTTCATGATTTCCCCCACAGTTATGACAATTAACAGTCAAGTTTGGTAATGCAGCTAATTTTGTTGGTTTATGGTTGGTGTTAGAGTTGGAGTTGGAAGCAACCATGAGCCCTTTTGATTTTGCTGACTCACCCCCTCTGCTTCATTGAGCATGCTCTGGAATTTGCTTGAAAGGCTCGGGGTTTCACTGAAGCAGCCCTGTCCTTAGGCTTGCATCTTTTAACCACGTGCTGCATACAAACAACAACATTAGCACTGGAAGTACACGCCTCTCATCTGCAAACACATTTGTATGCTTTTCTGTGAGCTCATTTATCTGACAAATCTCTATGCCTTTATTCAAAGTTAAATCACTCTCTGTAAGCAAAATCTTTCACACTGCATCATCTTTAATACCACACACAAGCCTGTCTTTTATCAACTCATCTCTTAAATGACCAGATCTGCATGTTTTTGCCTTGTTTCTCAAGTCAGTTATATATGGTGCAAAAGTTTCACCAGGCTTTTGATATCTTGTGTAAAATATGTGCCTTTACATTGTAATACTCATTTGGGGGGGTTGCACATTTTTCTAAAGTTATGTTTTAAGCACTCAGGGTCATCCCGGGTTTCAGCTAGTAACACAGTTTGGTCGTTTTCCCAATACATACACAGCTGGGGCATACACAAATGAATGCTCCCTTTCAGTAGCTTCTGAACCAGCTAAATTAAGCAGAATAAATGCCTTTGTACTTGTGTCTTTGTCAAAAAAGCAGCCTGTATGAAAATAACATACTCTTTCTCAAACACTCTCCAGTTTTCAACAACATTATTATCCAATACAAGTAGTGCGGGTCTGCGAAACCCTTCTGCCATGCCAACAAAATGCCCTTGTAATTATGGATAAACATACACACACATGCCAGGTACTTGAAAAATATTCAACTGCGCCATCAACTCTTTGTAATGACTGTATTCTGTGAAATAACTGTACTATAATACTGCACAAACTTGTAGTTTGGACACTTTGGATATCTTGAATAGATATGAAAAAGAAGCACATAGTGAAAAAATGTGGTCGCTTTCTCTTTTCTATACATTTTATGCAATTCAGAAGTTATTTCAAGCACTTTTGTAATCATTTCATAGGTTCATAGGTAGGTACTAGGCTATCGGCCCAAGAGCCTACGTAAGCCTAGCCAGCAAGGTACCATAGCTTACACCACCCAAGAAAGTTATTTTCCTGTGCCACTGTCCAGCAGAGGCACAGAAGTGATCCCCGGGGTGTATTTCCTATTTCCCATCCACTCATCAAGATTTTTCTTGAAGAGTGCTAATGAAGAACTTTGCTTGACATAGATGGGTAGCTTTTTCCAGAGTATAGGAAGTCTGTGGGACAGGAATCTATCCCTCCAGCGTGTCCTGTTTATTGTGGTGACAAGGTTTAGGTCCCTAGAGCATGTAGCTTGGAGGGATTGGGATTTCTTTAGGTGTAGCATGTCCAACAGCTACAAGTATTTTTATCAATATATCATAATTTTGAACATTTTGTTTACTTAGAAAGTCATTTTGAACAGTTTTAATGCTTCATTTTTATATTTGTTGAGTAAAAAATCATTTAAACGAATTTTAGTAAATGGATTTGTCTGTCTGACCTATTTGTGAGTCGTTTGAGCAAAGATGATCCACTCCTGTATATCCATCCAGCTGTAACCACATGCCTCATGCTTTTGAAGAAGTTTTGCTTTGCACTCCATTCTGACACCATGTCACTTGTCTTGTGTGTATTCAGTAAGATGAAGAGGCTGGGTGTTCATTTAAGAAGTGTATTACATACATGCACATCAGGATGGCGAACGGTAACATTAAACCTAATCGAACTAATTAAGTGACTGACTACTACACACATGCATGCTTACACCTCGGCTGCTCACTACAAAATGGCACTCTTGCTTGCATGTGCTCAGTACTTATATGCACGTGCTCATAGGCTGGAATAGCTCTTAAAGGAACATACACACTCTGATCTACATGCGGTAGGTACAGTGAGGATCAGGGAATGTACCCTTTTCCTCACTGTAGTGCGATTTTGGAGTTGAACATAATTTGCAGGGGGGTGTGCCCTCCTGCTAAAACGTAAAAGAAAATACAGACTTTCAAAACCAGATGTCTGGCATGTCGAATGCCATTCGTTGTGTTACTGACATTCAACATTCACGCTAAATGTTGCTTTTGTTTTCGGAATTTTATTTCATTCTTTTGATAGCAAATTATTTTGCCTTTGAGATTTTGATGGTAAACCAACCATAATAGATTAAGAAAAGACTGGGAAATGAGAATGGAAATGGTGTACAGAAAGGAACTAAGGGAGGATATTTGTATGGCTCCCAAGTATGCAACAAAATCTAGAATGATTAGGATTGTTGCCAGGAGGCATTTGCATAGTTATTTTAATACGTCAGTCGAACTTTTGAGAATTTTTCCACAACTAGGCAGGAATTGCTGTTGGTGTGATGGAAATGAGAAGGGCACTGGGAATACATTTTTTTGGGAATGCGATGAGCTGGTAGATTTTAAAAATTCCCTGCAAGGTACTTTTCCAGAAATGTTGGGGGAGAAAATTGTTGTAACTAAGGAACTGATTCTTTTGACCTATGACACAGAAACTGAACTGCCTAGACATAGTAAGAATGAAAAGAATGCCTTAGATAGGGTGATTCACTAACGCCTTAGTGGTATACTTACTAAGGATAAGGCATTTTGTAATGATTTATGTATAGGGAATAGGTTAAAACTTCCTCGTTTATATCAGGATAACAGTAGAAATGAGCTAAGTGATACAAGGAAGAACATTTATTTTGTTTCTGAGTATAATGTTATGAGTGATGAAATTGTGAAACTAGTATGTTATTATTGGCCTATGCTTTTTATTGATAATTTTTTAGCAAAGTCTTTACAGAAAAGGCCATTAATTTCCTTTAAGAGGGGCCAGAGTATTTTGGATATACTAGTATATAGTAAATTTCAAGTTCCAGATATGAGGTGCTCTAAAGGGACTTTATATATTAAAGGTACTTTTGCATGTGGCAAGTGCTCGATTTGTCCTTATATAATTGACTTTTTTCTAATATTAATGGAGTTTCTTGTTGTCCAAATTCTATTTTTTCTTGTTGCAGTATGGGGGTTATATATGCTTTGGGGAGACCCGAAGGATGTTTAAAATTAGGTTTCAAGAGCATATAAGGGACATTAAAAATGGCAACTGTGATAACCCCCTGGGAATTGGTGAGATATTACCATTAAAGAAAAGTTATTGCATAAGGAGGCTGTTTTTAATTCTTAAATATAATATGTTATCCCCACGGGGGACTTAATACTAATTTTAATTGGAAATATTTAATTAATTTATTGTTAATATGGGTCGTGTTGATTGTATAATTGTTTTATTGTTCTTTGTATTTAAGGGGTATGTTTTTGTGTCTTAGTTCACTCCTTGAAGGCTTATTAGCCAAGGCACTAAAGTGAAATAAATTATTGCTTTTCTCTGTGGCCTGTTTTTCGTTTTACTGTTTCTGTAATTTTTGGTCTTATACCTGAACATAGTAAGACCCTGCTACATTGAATGCTGTTGACTTCCAAAAAAGAAATTGCTAGAAAATGTAAATCAAAAATTAAACTAATCATAACAGAATTATTGACTGTTGTAAAGGAGATAAAAGAATTGTAGGTGGGGTCCCTAGGAAAAGGGGCAAACTGCATAGAAATAGATGGAATCTGTTGGAAAAATGCATGCTCCTTTTGGCATCTGTTTCTCCCACCTACAGAACAACAGTCCTGGCCAGTGGTTATCCAAGTTTGTAGACTAGTCTTGAGTCTTATTTGTTCTTCCTCTGACTCACAGTTGCTACTTCATTGGTTAGACTGTGTTAACAGCTGATTGAAGGACATTGGCCTCAAATTAAATATGAAAAATGTATCATAGTTCCTTTTGATAAACAAAACATTTTCACATACCATATGGGAGACGCACCTCTATAATCAGACACTGTATGAGAGATCTAGACACTCATGTTGGTAATTCCCAGTCATATGCTCATCATTCCCAACAGTAGCTTAGAAGGCCTTCTAGCTGCCTCATGTAATTTCAAAGGCATCTCCTCTAGATACAAAATCTTTTCTCCTTTAATAATTGGTCTGATAAGATATGAGTAAATATAATGGACCTTTTGGCATGTATTTGTCTAAATATATCACTCAACTTGACGGACCTCTGAGATTTATAACTAATAAAAATATCAGTGGCCTCAAAATTCTTAGTTATCAGGACAGACTGGCAGTCCTCTCTCTTTACTCAGTCTGTTAAAGACTGCTTTGTGTCTAGCATTTTGATCCATAAAAGATCCAACTTGCTTTAACCATCTACTCCTTTACAGATTACAGATCAAATGGTACCTCTGTTTCTCAGTTAAAGGAGCTAAACCTTCATCAACAGATAAGTAAGGCACATTGGAGTGATAGATTCATATTGCAACATATCTCTCACCTCTGGAACAAATGTCCACTACATGTCAAGCAGAGTAGCACCATTGCTACCTTAAAGGTAACATAGATAACTGGATGGGCAGACTTAAATTCTCATCTGCTCTATCTTATCTTGGATATGTTTGTAATGCTTTGCAGAGTGATTGCCTAATACCTACATATAGATGTATTAATTTCTGCATAATTATGTTCATAAGGAGGAGTGAAATTGCAGTAAGGGCACGACCTGCACAATCTCTGTGATGTTAAAGTGAGTAATATTTCTTAAAAAAAATATATATATATATATATATATATATATATATATATATGCATAACGCATGAAAAGAAAAATTGTAATGTTTTTTCTCTTTTGTAGCAATACTTGTACCCATGTTACTGTATAATATGTGAAGTTAATAATGAAGGTGTGTAAAAAGATGAATCTTGACGTTCATTTTTTCCTGAAAATATAACATTGGTTTTCATTGGTGAAACCTGATTATATTTCTTGTAATAATACATAGAGCTTTAGTTGCCCCCAATTTATTATCTGTTACAAAGGGGAAAAAGTCACAATTTGTTCTGCCAGACAGACAGCAACCAGGAGTGAAATGCACCTCTCATCAACCAAAGGCATAAAAGGTTTTGGCACCTCACTTTTCCACACTTTTTTTTTTTATAAAGTGAGCTACAACATTTAACTGTCAAGTTTCTCCAGTGCATTGATGTGAACGATGTTAACTGTATGGAAGTGCAAAGTTTTTGCAGCAGAGCAGCAACAAATGGTTAGGGCTGAGAGTTCCCAGCAGTTTGCATCCTTTGTCCTAGGTTTGATCCTGCTAGTTCCCACTGGTACAGTGTGTGATTCTGTACACTCTCTTAATCAGACTAGTGACAAGCAAGTTACTTCTGAAAAAAAAAGTGTCAGTAATGAGTTGATCTTATACATGCTGATACATGAATAAAATGGATGCCTTTTCAGTGTGTACCTTGCTTGTTTGAAATCACCTTTGAGCTATAATGCTTATGCACTCAGAGGAATGTGCAAGTCTATATATCATTTATCAATGGTTCTAGCTATAATGAGCCATGCTTGTTAGATAATGTTTTCTAATAATCTTCATTAATTTTTGTAGGTTGATTGCTTCTGATCTGCTTCAACTCTTCTTGAAACAGAGTCATAAAATCCTATCATTTGTCTGTGGTATGGTGAGATCTGCTGAACTCTATAGAATTCCTGTGAAGTCATTCCAGCTTGTAGTAAACACTGCTATGCTACTGAAGAACTCTGTTGAGAAGGTATGTATAATATGAACATATGCAACCACATCCCACCTGACAGACCTGTTTTAGCTGAACATATCACAGAGTAGAGATTTTTATCATATTGATGGAATCAACTTTTCTGCATTGTTGCATACGCCATGTGTTTTGTACTGCTGAGGGATGTAGTTAATGATCTGAGATGATTACTCGTAGGTTGCACACTTCCAGTACTTAACCTCCATCATGATGCAAATGTCATTTAATTTCTGTCCAGTAGTCTAAATAAGAAATATTCAGATGTAATGTTCTTATGTACATTTACTGTAATAGTCTTGTAAAGTGAATTGTTCACATTTGTAAAACTTAATACTGCATATAATTGCTTAATTGTAGAAATGCATTTCCCCCTTAACATTCCTTTCATGTGGTCTGTTTTTCTAAACTTTTTGTTAAGGATACAACCAGCTATATTTACTGTAGTTCTCAGTGACTTTACCATAGGGGTAGTGATGGGAAGCATCCATTGACATTAATTGATCCACCTCCATCCCTGTGTGGGATGCATCCATTAAAGTCACCCTAATGCTAATTTTATAGTGATGTCAGCAGAGGTTTTTCTAATTTATTTGGGCCTTAGCTTAATAAAAAAATTTATAAAGCTTTTTATTAAACAACAACCCAAATGTGTATGCCACAATGTAAAGAAATATGAATTGGGTAAGCAGTGACATAAAAATGTACACTACCTCAGTATTACTTTCCTTCCTTTTGTGTTCAAGTTATACTCTTTGTGTCATTTATAAGGTCAAAGGTTCAGTTACCAGTCTTATGACCTACTGACCTTTAAGAAGCTTGATCACTATGACATCATGTTGTTATTTTCGCCTTCCCATATTATATCAAGATTATTTTTAAAGGCGATTACTTAACAGTTGACTTCTCCTGATTGTAAGGAGAAGGTTAAGTGACAATTTTGAAAAGGCAGTGTATACTTGTCACATTTCCTTTTCTATTACAGGAATTTATTTTTACTATTAAGTCCTCCATGGTGTTAGCTCCCCGAGTGGTGCATTTCAGCGATAAACTTTCAAAACAGAACCAGATCAGATAATGCCTGATAGACCGCAGAGATCTCACCTCTATATAATGTGTAGGAAACAGAGTATAATAATTCCAGAAGCCTTTTTGAATAGTTTTGTTTCTAACTGTATGGTTATTCCAGTTCAGAGTCATCCCTTTTTAAGTTGTTTCTAAGTGGCTTGTTTGAAGGCAACAAAATACTGTATCATAGTCAATAGTATTTCAGACCAGTGAGGCCTAAAGTGGTATAGCGATTTCCCTGAGGAAATGACCTTTAGAATTAGATGAGCTACAGAATATGGTGTTCTGACTTCGATACCCACACACTGATCGAAGTTTAGGTTGCTGTCAACTTTTGCCACTAAATCTTTAATGATGATGTCTTTTGTATGGTTGAACTAGTTATTTTGTAACCATATTTTGTGTCCTTTTTACAAATTGTTATGATGCTACATTTCTTTATAGTAAAAGTGAGGTCATTACTTGATCATTGCTACTGCACAAAGTGTAAATTTTTTGTAGCCCATCTTAGAAACTTTCAGCATCTTTTATTGATGTAATCATGTTGCCAGGTTTCCGTCATCAGTATTTCTGATTGTCTAGAGTCCATTTCCTATTTTTTCATTAGGGAACACTAGTTCAAAAGAGAAGTGGCCCCTGGTACAAAGCCCTGTAGAGACACTGTTTGCAACCTTCGCTGGGACAGACAGGTAAAGCCCCCACCCTGACTTGGTTCTGCCCTTTTGCTTTATAAGTATTGTAGTCACTGACTTATGTATTGATGGACATCCAGTGCTTTTTAATCTGCCTTTTGTTCCCTTATGTGGAATAATGATGAATGCCTTAGTACAACTGAGATATGCAGCAGCCACTCTGACCTTCAGTAAGTGATGTTGTTACTTCCTCAAATGCCACAGTATTCAAAAGGCAAGAACTTGCTATACTTTTCCATATCTAGAAATTGGCACCTTTGTTATTTTAGACAATCTTTATTGTTATTCTGTTCATTTGTTTGAATATAATACTAAACAGATTGAGTGGTCTAAAATTCTTTGGGTCTTTTGCAGTTCTCCTTTTGTGAACTGGTACCACTGCTTTCAGTCACTAGGGGTCAGAGACTTGACCACATACTTTTTGTTTAACATAAGTGATAATGGTTTATTTAGGCTTTTCATGATTTTGTGTAGGAAATCAACAAGGTGTATTGCCTGGTTGTATGAAAGTTGGATTTCCCATTTTACCTGTGAGAGGCATTATCATATATTTAATTACATAAGGGATATTTCCCCTTGTCTGTGTATTACTCTGACATTTGTATTTATTTATTATAGGGAAGGCTGTACATTCTTCTTTTCCTTAAAGTTTCACTATGCTTTGCACAGCTGGGCATTTATGTCACTGCTTATCAAGTAACATGTTGCACTAAGTGTTTCTGTTTCATTTTTCTGATATAATTAAATGATACCATATTATTGATTTCAGTGTTAGAGATGGACAATTTCATGACAAGCTAGACTGATGTTTGAAAGCTAAGCAGTGCCTGTTTATTTTGCCTGTCATCTTACAGTGAGTGTAGTATGTCTGAGAGTTTGGTGTTCCATGCTCCATTGCTTGGCTAAGAGTTGGCAGTAAAGTAATTCTGTGTCTGCTTGAATACACATACATGCAACACATGATATTTGTGCAGCTTGTTGGCAGTGGTACTTCAGAAGCTATCCTAAAGATAGTAAATGGCAGCCTGCTATATGTGAGGCAGTTTGTAAAACAAAGCAGTGAACCATCATTTTACAGGTAAAGAGCACATAGTTTGTATTCGTCAGTGTCACTAACAGAGGCTTTCATGGGTCCTTAATAGTGTATACTGTCCAGGGTTAGGATGACCAGAATGAGTAAGACCTAAAAATAAATAACTTTTCATCTATGATTCCTCTGAAATAAATGTCAGCCATTAAGTGAAAGTGGGAGAAACCATTCTGTCAGCTGTTGTACGTAGAAGCCATTACATAGAAACACAGAATATGTAGGTAGATAAGACCTGCTTAACTACATAGTCTGCCCATAATATGCCTCAGATAAATTGTGATTTCATGTTATGTCATATCCTACATCTTCACTGTGGCTTCCTACTTTAATTTTGAATGTTCTTCTCATGCATGCATGCTAGCAAGTCAACTTTTGTATATTTAGGTGTTTGCCCTTTTCTCAGAAGTGGTACTACCTTTAAGTTACTATGTATAGAGGTGGAGGTTGTGTGGAACAAAGCCTCCACATGGGAGAGTACGTGAGTCTTTTGCCCTTCAGCAAAATGGAGTCCAGAACAGCTCATTTTTGTAACTTTCAGCAGTAATAAAAAATACTGCAGCTGCAATACAGAGACCTTTCTGTACCACACAACTACCCTTCTGTCTGCCCCACGCTTTCTTGAATTCTACCACATTTGTATTTCCACATCTGCATAAGAACAGCTGCTCCTTCCATTCAGAAACCTCTTTGTGTAAATACTCTTCATAATGTCGCCTATGAGCCTCCATTTGTTAGGACCCGTTTCTCCTTGATGTCCTTCTGTTCTAATGTTGCAGTATTCTTTACATGTGGGATCCTCCACCAGGGGTGACCTGATGTCTGGCCAGTATACAAGAGCTTTTAAGTACTGCTAGTATGTGGGACATTGCACATATGGCTTAGGAATACAATCACCAGAAAAGTGACGTCCGCACATACAGTCCTCTGTACTTCTCTGCTGCCAGTCTGACCACCATCGTTGATAGTCGGTCTGTTCACCCGAGTCGTTTGCTGCTGGTCCAGTTTTCAGATAAGTCCCCTGTTGGAGGTTTTCTTTTTCTCTTTCTACTGCTTTTTGTTGTGAGGGTTGCATGTCATCCAGGAAAGGCAAGTGCCAGTGTGGGAGTCAGATTCCACATAAGGACAGTCACGCCCCGTGTCTCTTTTTTGGTTGCCTACGTACAACTACAGATCCTGCTCTGTTTGCCAGACCTTCATCCCTAAGACACTGAAAGAACCCACACTGTGAAAGTAGTAGACTCCAAATCCGACTTCAGACCAGTGACAAGTGGGGTACCACAGGGTTCAGTCCTGGGTCCTCTCCTGTTTGGTATCTACTTTTCTGAAGTACAGGCTAACACAGAAGGTCTTTGGTTAATGAAGTTCGCAGATGACTGCAACTAGGAGCCATAATCGAAACTCCTAACGATGTGGACATCCTACAAAAGGGCCTCACTGAGACAGATGCCTGGTGTCAAAGCCATGGCCTCAAGCTCAGTCCCAAAAAGTGCATTGTCATCCCCTTTGGTAAAAACTCTGTAGCCATGAGCTACCAAAAGGTGGTAGTCTAGTTAACACTGAAAGTGTGATAAGAGACCTTGGGACACAGGTGGACAGTAGTCTCTTCGTTGATAATCACATTGCCACAGTAGTCAGGAAATCCTTCTACGTGGCACACCTCATAACAAAAGGTTTCTCATCCAGGAAAAAAGAGGTCATTGTTCCCCTCTACTCATCACTCATTAGACCCATTATAGAGTACAGTGCCCCTTTTGGTATGTACCTAACAAGACATCTACAACAACTGGAAAGGCCGCAGAAATACCTCACAAAGAGGATTATTGGCCTCAAACAGATGCCCTATGCAGACCGTCTCAAAAAACTCCAGCTTTACTCCGTTGCATATCACCTACTCAGAGGCGATCTCTGCCTAACATACAACGCTATGTCAAACCCAGAGCTGTTGGACATGCTCCACTTAAAGAAATCCCAATCCCTCTGAGCTACACGCTCTAGGGACCTAAACCTTGTCACCACAATAAATAGAACATGCCGGAGGGATAGATTCCTGTCCCAGAGACTTCCCATACTCTGGAACAAACTACCTATGTATATCAAACAAAGCTCCTCATTAGCACTCTTCAAGAAAAATCTTGATGATTGGATGGGAAATAGGAAATTCACTCCGGGATCACCTCTGTGGCTCTGCTCAACAGGGGCACAGGAAAATAATTTTCTTGGCTGGCGAAAGCCAGGATACCTTTTTGGCTATGCTTATATAGGCCCTAGGGCCAATAGCCTAGTACCTACCTATGAACCTTTGTAGCCGTCTTTCATCCCTAAATATTTACTTAGAAAATCAGCAACTGAAGCATTTAGCTAGGGATATTATGGAGGGTACATCTGGGCCTTCTGTCAAGCTTGTGTTAGAGGAAGGCCAAGAAGCCAGGGCCTGAAACTTCAGCCACGCCTCCTACTTCTGATGTCTCTGTCGAGGTCAATGAAGACCTAAAGATCTGTCCAGGGGTTAGCTTGGCTTCCTCACTGGGTACCACATTGGAGGCTGTCAAGGAATCCACCTTAGGTATGTCCATGAAGGCAATCCAGATGTCCACATCAGATGGTCAGGGGGAACCAAGTCTAATTATTTCAGAAGGTCCTAGGGGTATCCCTCAGATTCCCATTCGGGAGGAAATTCCATCTTCTGTAATTGAGTGCAGGTCTACGACGGGTCCCTCACTTTTCATCAGGAAAATGTGTGGTTAAAAAAGAAGCAGAAAACCAAGCACATTTTTGCACCTAAGATTCCACAGACTGATTGAGAAACCTTTTCTCAAGGCTTGCTTAAGCTGTTTCTGTTTCTCCTTTAACTTCTTCCCCACTCAAGAGAGTTAAGGACCTGGAATTATCTGAGGATGAATCCTTGGCCTACTCCACCCAAATTCCACCCCCCCCTAGAATATGCTTCCCCTGAGAAAGAGTCTACTGGTACAGATTCTCCAGTAGAAGAGATCACCTATAGGAAAACCATAGCTAAAATGAGGGAATTTTTTAAATGGACTACTCTCAGGTTTCTGATGTGTAGAAAAGATAGTATGATCTTTTACAACTAGAGTCTGCTTACCCTTCAGCAGCACCTCCAGTCTTACCAGCCTTTTGGATGCATTTTCTTCATCATCTAATGACCCAGACTCACAGGCCCTTGCTTCTGAAAGGTTGATAGGTTTTACAAGGTGCCAGATGAATGCTAATTTCTTTACACATATCCTTCAGCAGATCCTGTGGTGGCTTCCATTGCTTATGACAAAACTTCCAGGTTATTGCCACCCACCAAGCTTCTCCCTTCTGATAAGGAGAACAAGACAATAGATAGACTAGGGAAAAGGTCTGTACTTCTGCCACCTTAGCTTTCTGTGCTATAAACTACCAAACCCATATGATAAGATATGCTGTGGCTTTTCTTTCTCAAGCTACTCAAGTAATTTCTGACCTTCCAAACTCTGATGTTAAAACTCAGGTGATGTCCCTTTTAGGAGCTTCTTCTCAAGTAGCATGCCACTCCATTAAATGCAGCTATGATGCAGCAGAAGCATCTTCTAGGACGGCTCCATCTGGAGGTCTTCTTAGAATTAATGTATGCTCCTTTAGATAATAGTGCTTTGTTTGGGGCTGCAGATTTGTTTAAATCTTTGCAGGAGAAAGGTAGTGAACTACAGGACTTAAAACATATCTTTGTTTCACCTGTTCCAAAACTTCAGAGACATTATCCCTCAAAGACTTCTTTTGTTAGGTAACAAGCTCATCTTCCCACTTCTAAGTACAAGAAAGGAGGTAGGAGAGCTCCTCAGTCTAAGCCCTCACAGCCAGTTCCTGCCTGGAAGCAGCCCTTTCCAGACAAGCCAGGTAGTGTGTGACTTCCACACTCATCTCAGTCTTACTCCTCTTGCTCTTTGTCTTTCCCTGTCTCTTCCAGTTTTAGAAGCTATTACTCAAGACTCATGGGTTCTTTCCATTATCAAACAAGGATACTTCGTGGTCTGGAAATCTCTTCCTCCATTCATGGGCATTCCACAACCACCTCATGACCAACTGCATCTATTTCCAGAGGTGCTTCACGAGTTGCTACACCAGGAAACAATTCTAGAAGTTCCTCTGTCCCTCAGAAGATGAAGGTTTTACTCAAGGATGTTTCTTGTACCCGGGAAAGAAGGTCCTTGGAGACCCATTCTGGATCTCTCTCACCTAAACACTTTTTTTGAAGGTTCCTACCTTCTGCATGCTGTCCCTGCAGTTGTTTCCTCTTATTCTTCTTCAGGCTTAGAGGCGCCGGAAGCTGTTGAAGACTGGGGAGTGGGGGGGCAAGAGTGACAGGTGCACTTAGTGATCTAAAAAGGGCAACTTTTTAAAACTGTTTACTACCACAACATAGGTTCACTTGGAGGACATTTTAAGCTTAGCTAATTTCCATTTTGGTGCTTGAATTAACATTTCCTGATTGGTCTTACCTATCCCATGACTAACAATTGTATATTAGCCCTAGTCAGAATAAATGTGATCACACTATAGATAATTTGAGGGGACCAATATAAGGGATGCATCATTTAGGAACTGCCTGTATCCATTAGTGGCACAAGGGGTAATCCTGGAGTACATTTTCTATTACCCATCCTCAGATCCAAGTTGCATTTGAATATGGACAGGGATGAGCTTTGTTTTACTTAAATGGATAGTCTGTTCTGGATATATATATCCATCTCTCCACAACATTCAGTTTAGATACCTGGACTGAGTATTTCTGATGCCATTTGACTTGCTGATGTTCAGTAGGTCCATCTGTATTAGGTCAGAGGATGCCTTGTATGCCAGACACGTCACCTCTAAGCACTCTTTAGGATACTGAGTATAGTGATAAATCTTTGAGGTGGTCCATGCAAGACCTACTGTTTAGGACTTGTATCCTTTTAGTAAGGTATCTCTGTGGGTATTCCAATTGTTGCATGGGCCTGGACAGATACATGCCAAAGTGGGCATTATACAAAATGATTGACCTAATGAGGGCTTTGTAAAGGGGAACAATAACATCTCTAGATCTAGTCATAATCAATTTGTTTATAAGCTGTGCAATATGGAAATACTTTCTTATGACTCTGGGCACATGTTGTTCAAAGGTTAGGTCACTGTACACACAAGTTCCCAAATGCCAAACAACTGGGTCAGTTCTCAGGGGGCATTGTCAATTTGGCAGTTCCCTGGAGTAGATAACTTCCCAAAGGATACAGTAATGTATTTCTTGGAGTTTAGTTTCAATTCATGATTCTGGTACCAGTTATTGTTTGGGACAAACCTTCCTGCATGATGGTTAGGTCATTTGGGGATTCAGTAACTGCTCTTAGCTTGCAGTCATGTCAGTCTTAGTCAGCTAAAGCCCTTTGGTATTACCTTTTACTTTTCAGATGTATATGCCAAACAGAAAAACTCTCAGCACCGAACCCTGGAGGACACCATTGGTGACTGGTCTCTTCCCCTATTTTGAGATCCTGCAGCCTGTGAGCAAGCATACATGTATACATTCTTTGATTCACCTTCCTGATTGTATTAACCTGAGTCTATTAAATTATATTCATTGTATAATATAGCACCACTTGTTAGAATGTGTTTTAAATTTGTAGTTTGGAACAGGCTTCTAGTGAGCAATGAAACAATAATGACAAAACTACCCATTTCAGAAAACCATAAAAAGCCACTCAAACTTCCAAAATCCACCAATATCAGTAAATATGCAAAATCTCTGCAGAAGTAAGTCATCTAAATAATTGCACATTAAAGGGATCTGTAACTAATGAAGAGGTTGCTGCTAGCAAACAACTTTATATTTCATTGTTTCATCTACAAATAAAGTGTCTGTTGCCCTTGAAGAATAAATTGCCTATGCTACATTAAAAAATAAGGTAGTAATTTTGCAGTGGGGAATGGATGGCAAACTGATAATGGGTTCATAGTTACTAAGTAACTCCTCCAAAGGAGGGCATTCATAGGACTGCAGCATCCACTCCCATTAAAGTACAACACAGTACAGTATCAGCAATCCATCTGCATACTGTGGCAGTAGTTCCCACCGTCTTCTGTATCAAAAGCAAGTATGCTGCCTGTTATGTTACTAACAATGCAAATACCTTAACATAAATAGCATTAAACTCCTCTTCCCCTGAAGCTCTCAGCTCCGTGTAAAATCTACTTGACGATCAACTAAATCTCTCAACTTCGCAGCACAAGAAATCTGGAAAAAGGCAAAATGTATTGGGGGGGGGGGGGCAAAGGCCCAAAACCAGGGACACATTTTAGATATTGCTTGTATACTCTTAGAAAGTTGCTAAAATGAAGTGTTTTGTGTTACCGTGTGTTTCCTGAAAGATAGGAAGACTGAAACTTAAAGAGCTATCATTATTTAGTGAATTCAGTTCTCACTGGTTTGCCAGAAAAACACAAATTTTAAAAGTAACAGACCAAAAGTATGAGCCAAATATTCTGTGAAAACCTGGACAGTGGAGAACTATGGACACAACTCCCTGAATAACAAGTGGTGGTATGGAGAGAGAATTCAGGCTGTTGTTTGAGCCTGAGTAACACTAACTACCAGGTATACCTAACTGGGGCATTTTACACACACACACACACACACACACACACACACACACACACACACACACACACACACACATGCACGGGAGCAGCATAACTCCTGCAAATAAAAGAACAAAACTCTCCTTACTGGCATGACTCTGGCAGCACCAACGGAACACCGGCAGCAATAGTCCTGTAACATAGAGTAATAAGAGAACAATAACAGCTAGTTTAGTTAGTTTAACTTCCCCGCACGGATCCATGTTAGAGTGAAAACTCCACTTCATTAATTTTCCCCGACAGGTCTTGCACCTGTAAAAGTGTGGTGCGGGGGGGACACCAAGGATGCTTATTCACATTCCCATTCATCCCCTTTATAGAAATTTTTTAAGTTTCTCTGTTGTTTCCTTGCATCTTCAGTTCTCAGCCTTGCCTTTGGTCTTTCCACTTCCCTAAGAGTATACACAAGTGCCTGGCTCCTGTAATTGCTTACTGCAGACTTCAGGGCATCCAGGTTTACCCATTCTTGAACATTCTCTTTCTAGCTTCCTGTCCAGAAACCCTAGAACAAAAACTATAGTTCACTATTTCTCTTTTGCAAAGGTTAGGGTTCACATCAGTTCCAAAAAGTCCTTTTTTACCCCCTCACAGGACCACATCTTCCTGGGGTGGAGGTTGCAGAAAATCTCACGCTGGCATCTCTGCCTCCTCCAAAATTCAGTCTCTCATTTCCTTCTTCCAAAGTCTTCTCCCTCTTCATTCTCTTACAGCCAGGGAGTTTCTCAGGCTCCTGGGGTTCATGACATCCACCATTCCCATGCTACCTCTGGCCAGGCTGTACATGAGAAAATTACAGTGGTTCCTGAAAGCAGTTTGGATGCAACATGCACATCCACTAGAGTTTGTGGTTCCTCTTTTCCTTGTCTAAAAAAGGAACTCCTTTGGTGAATTCAGAAGATTTCCCTGAACCCAGGCCTTCCTCTGCATCCTCCTCTTCCCACTTAAGCATTGTTTACAGACGCTTCAGACCTAGGATGGGGGACAACCTTTGCTTTCATGAAGGTACAGGGCCTCTGGTCTCCTTCTCAAAAGGAGGGGCATATTAACATTTATTTATTTATTTTATTTATTTACATTTGTTTACCGGGAAATTCTGACTGAACACAGGTCCTTTTTCAGTGGATGCCTGGGGAGAAAAGCTCCACAGAATGACATGGTAGATGGTAAACAATAACAATCCAGGTATGTATACAGTAGAGGTGATCATGACATGGAGAAATATATGAGCAAATTGGGTACAATTGAGTAGAAGCTCTAATTACAAACACTGAGAAAGAAGAAGTAAAACACAGTGCTACAAATGTTCTAAATAGTAACTAGATAACAATAATAATAGACTAAATGAATAAACTAAATCCTGGAAGGATTAATAAGCAGTGAGTAATCGTCAGTTCAGTTCTATAGTGATTGAGAGGATACTCTATCTAAATCTGGGAAAGGAGAGAAGGGTTGAAAAGGGGGGAGGTTTATTAGTCGGGGTTTGGAGAAAGACAAAGCCAGTGAGAATTTAGGTGAGATTTAAGTGCAGCCACGAAAAGATTGCAGGAAAGAAGGGTAGTTATGGTAGTGGGAAGGTTGTTCTAGAGCTTGGATATAGCACAGGAAAATAGCGCTTCACCTGCTGAGTTTTTGGCTTTGGTGACCTGGAGTAGATTTTTGTTGCAGGAGTGTAGTGGTCTGGAAGAGTGGTAGGGTTAGAGAATTGTATGGAACGATGGGATTCGGAGAAGGTGGTTTACTAGTTTATGAGCAAAGGTGAGTTGAGTTTGGTGTAGGAGTTGTGGGAGTTCAAGCCAGTCAAGGTTTCTAAGGGAGACACAGTGGTGGCTGCAGTAAGAGGCACCAGTGGCAAATTTTGTGATTTTATTGTAGCAGGCTTCGAGTTCGTGTAGATCTGACTGTCTATGATTTGTAAGTATGGGTGATGCGTAGAGTAGGGTGGAGATTAGTTGGGAATTGGCGATAGAGATTCTTGCTGGTTTGGTGAGGTATTGGCGGCTTTTATAAAAGGCACCCAGTTTTTTTGAGCATTTTTTTTTGTTAGTGATATGTGGGTATCAAATTTGTGATTGTCTATCTGTATGCCAAGTAGTTTTGTGTGGACTGTTGGTGAAATGGAGGTATTATCCTTGGTTGGCATAATGAAATGTGGTGTGTTTGGGGTAGATTCAGAGGATTGGAAAATGAGGATTTGGTTTTATTTGGATCGAGGAGAAGCTGGGCATTAGATAGCCAGCTTTCAACTGAAGAGAAAGATTCTTGGGTGATCTGTTGGAGTTCTGTTAGAGTTGGGGCTGAGAAGATGAGGGTGGAATCATCTGCATACTGTATGAAGGAGGCATGGTTGGTGACAGTGTGCAAGTTGGTGAAAAGGGAGAAAAGTAGGTGGCCAAGGATGGAGCCTTGACGAACCCCGAGAGTAACAGGGAGACCAGTGGATAGATTGTTGTCCCAGATAACTGATTGCTGGCGGTCTTGTAGATAGCTATGGAACCAGTTTATGGCTGGTGTGGAGAAAGAGAGGTCAGATAGAGCAGAGAGTAGTAGATTGTGTGACACAATGTCAAAGCCTTTAGTTAGATCCATAAATACAGCAGAGGATTCTTTTGTGATGGAGGATAGTGTTGGTGAAGGAAAGAAGAACAGTTATCATGCTGTGGTGTGGTCTGAAACCATGCTGGGTATTGGAGAGGAGGTTATTGTTAGGGAGGAATTTGGAGACCTGTGAGATGATGCATTTTTCTTGGAGAGGGGGGAAGAGGATGGCAGTGAGGCGGTAGTTGGAGAGGTCAGTGGAGGGGGCCACCTTTGTGGAGGGGAATGATGTGTGATATTTTCCATAGCATGGGTAAATAGGATTCAGATATGGAGTGGTTGATTAATATGGAAATAGGATAAGCTAGGACATCAGCTGCTATCTTTAGGTATTCAGTGGGCAGGTAGTTGGCTGCTAGTTTTGTGGGTTTTAGTTTTGTCAGGAGTCTTTTTATGTAGGAGGTGGGTACTGTGGAGAGAGAAAGAAAGTAGGGAGGAATGGTTTTGGGTTGGGTGAATGGGAATTAGTGTGGGGAAGTGTTTTTTGTTAGGGATAGAATGGATTCTGTGAAGTGTTTATTGAAGGAATTAGCAATGCTACTGGTGGAGAGAGAGGTGGTTGGTAGGGGGGGTGCTTACTTTTCCTGGGAAGAGTATAGAGTTAATTGTGGACCAGAATTGCTTGGGGTTGTTTTAGGAGGAGTTTAGGGACATGTGATAGAAAAGGGCTTTGTCTGCTTTTACTTGCTTTTTGACCTTGTTACGTAGTTCAAGGAAGAGTTGCCTATATGAGGGGTTTTTAGTTATGCACTAGCATTCCCATGTTTTATCCCTGGTTTTCATAAGGCCCCTGGTGGATTTTTTTGTAGCTAGGGGAAGCTCTTAGTTCTGATTCTAGTGTTTCTCAAGGGAGCATGGGAGTTAAGGATGTTGAGGAAGGTACTTTTAAAGAAATGGACTGCTTCGTCTAGGTTGAGGTACTTTAGAGGTGACCAGTTTACATTTTGGAGGGAGGAGGTTAAGGAGTTGGGGTTAACATTAGCTTTGTTGTGAATAAGTCTGTGGGTAATGGGTTTGTAATCATTAATGGGATCTTTTTAGTAGGAAGGTTGGGGAATGATCACTGAGGGAGTCAGGTAAACAGCCTGCTAGGTAGGTGTGAGGGGCTTTAACTAAGACCCAGTCAAAAATGGTGTGGTTGTTGGAGGTTTTATTGATCCTAGTGTTGGTTTGTATTAGCTGAGAGAAATCATGGAGATTTAGGTGGAGGGCTGGGTGGTTGCTATTGCAGGATAGCCAATTGATGTTACAGTCCCCTAGGATGATAGTTTCTTGGGGTAGGGAGAGACTGGTCCAGTCTAGTAGGTTTTCAAGGGGAGGTGTATTTTGGCCTGGTGGGAAATAGCACACTATAATGTTGATTGATTTTTTAGGGTTTAATTTGAGGGTGGTGTAAAGTATTTCTTCCTTGTCAAACTGGGGAGCTGATTTGGTGAGAATTTGGATATTGAGGTGGTGTTTCTACAACAGTGCCACACCACCTCCTTTTCTGGATAGTATGTCCTTATGGAGGATGTTGTATCCAGGTGGGAGTATCTCCTCACTTTTGATGCGAGGTTTGAGCCACAATTCGATTAGGATAAGGATGTCAGGGGAGTAGAGGCTTATGTAGGCAGGGAGGTCTTGGATTTTATTACAGATACTTATAATGCTGAGACATAATAAAGAGGTCATTTGTTTTTTGTTGCTTGTGATTTGGGTGATGTGGGGAGTTGGTTGGAAGGGGGTTTGTGGAGATGTTGGTGATTGTGGGACCAGGTATGGGGTGCACATCTCCAATGAGAGCAAGTTTATAGAGAGGGTTGAGAATATGTTTTATATATGCAGTAAAAAATGTGTTGTATTTTATGGATATTTTGTGTTCAAATGTGGTGGGGGTTGGTAATTGAGTAGTTGTACTGGAAAGAGGTAGTTTGTGGTTGGGGTAATGAAATTATGCACTGGGTGTTTGAGGGGAGTTGATGTGAGAGTACAGTGGAAATGGTTGGGGGTTATGACTGTAGCTGTTTGGTAGGATGTAATGTAGGCTAGAATAGTGCAACTGAGGGTTACAACAGTGTTACCTAGTGGCATGGTTGCTTTGGGTTAGGATATGAGATTAAGCAGGTTGGTGAGGTAGGTGGGTAATGTACAGGCTAGCTTCATGACATGGGAACTAGAAGTTCAGTACCAGGTGACTCTTCAGGCAGTTTATATCTTTTCCAGTCAGAATTCTGTGGCAGACACTCTGAACAGGTCCATGACTCAATCCCATGAATGGATGATTCACAGGGATGTGTTTCTGGATATTGTCCACCAGTGAGGTGCTCCTCAAATAGATCTGTTTGACTCCCCTCTGAACATATAACTTCCTCTTTTTTGTGCCAGTGTCACAGATTCTCTGGTTTGGAATGTGGACATCCTATCAATTTCATGGAATGGGATATTTCTTTATGCATCCCCCCCTTCCTCTCATTCCAAAAGTCCTGCTCAAGGTTCAGCAGGGCAAACCAAAAATCTTACTGGTGGCCCCTTTTGGCCAAGATAGCACTGGCTCCCTCTTCTTCTGCATTTAGCCAAGGGCAGTCATCACATGTTACCTCACAGGGTGGACCTTCTCACACAGGAGAAAGGATCTCTTATCTATCCACATCTGTCAACTCTGCATCTGACTCTGTGGGTGGTAGACTTCTGATTCCTTTCAGACACCTTTTTTTTTTCAGAGGACATGCTTAGGGTAATACAGGAGGCCAGAGAACCCAATACTGGGTAATCCTAATTATCTAAATGGAAGAGGTTTTCTATCTGGCGTCATTACAAAACCTGGATCCACTGTCTGTGGATGTTTCATTGGTCCTTTCCTACTTGTACGAGTTGCTCAATGATAATTTGGCTTACTCCTTGGTGAAAAATCCATTTGTCAGCCATTTCTGCCTGTCTGCCTTTGTCTCCCCTTTGACTTCTAGGTTAGAGGTTCAACTCCTTCTCAAAGGAGTCCTTCACATTAGACCTCCCAGGAAACTTGTTTCTCCTACTCCTTGGGATTTGAACATTGTTCTGGAGAAGCTGATGTTGGTTCCATTTGAGCCTGCAGCTACAGTGTCTTTGCAACACTGTACTTGGAAAACTGTTCTGCTACTAGCTTTGACTTCTGCCAGAAGGGTAGCTGAGATTCAAGCCTTAATGGCTTTCGCACCTTTTTCTTATTTCCCATAAGGACAGGGTCTCTTTGCATCCTAACCCTTCCTTTATGCTCAAGGTCGTGAATGAGTTGTCTCTTAACAAATCTGTTCATTTGCCCACCTTTATTCCTTCTCTACAATCCTCTATGAGAGGATATTGCAGACGGTGGATGTGCATAGGCAACGTAGATTTTATTTGGTTAAAACTAAGGCTATCAGGAAATCTGATCAGCTTTTTGTTTCTTTTCATCCCAGGGCTGTGGGATTGCCTGTTTCCAAGCAGACTGCTTCGTCTTGGATTTCGAAGGCTTTTTCTTTTTGTTATGCTCTCCATGGGAATAGCTTCCCTTTTCATGTTAAGGCTCATTCTACTAGGGCTATGGCTTCTTCTTGCTTTCTTTAAGAGTTTGGATACGAATTCCATTCTAGAAGCAGCTGCTTGGACTTATGTACATACCTTCACCAAGCATTACAAGTTGGATGGCATCTCCAGATCTAGAGCAGGTTTTGCTAGAGCCATTCTTCATGGCTTTCTAGAGAACTCTTAAGGTCCTTCCTTCTCCCAGGTTTCCTCCTGAGCTTTGGTACTGTCCCTCATGTAAGGAATACTGTAGCATTAGAATAGAAGGACATAGAGTAGTTGTGTAAAATCTTACCATAACCATAGATGTCCTATTCTTCTATGTTGCAGTATTCTATCCCTCCTGCCTTCTCCCTGGTGTCTGCTTTTGTTTCTGGATGACTGATAACCTCATTTCCTTGGACTGACATTCCTCCTGGGGCATTCAGTTCTGAGGATTGTACGTGCGGACGTTGCTTTTATGGCCGACGTATTCCTAAGCCATACATGGGATGTCCTATGTACTAGCAGTACTTAAAAGCTCTTGTATACTGGGTGGATGTTGGGTCAGCCTTGGCAGGGGATCCCACATGTAAAGAATACTGCCAACATCGAAGAGAAGGACATCTATTGTTTTGATAAAATTTTACACAACTGTTCTTTCTTAAACATCTGCTCATCTGAATACTGCTGTTCTTCTGGACTTTCCTTGTTTATTCCCATTAGCTACTAAAATGTATCCATTGTGTCCCTTCTGAGCCATCTTTCCTCACAAATGCACGCATTAACTTCCTTTAAACTTGTTTTGTAACTCTCCTGGTGTCTGCTGTCTTTCTCTGCATAGCCTCTGTTTTGTCTTTCCTTAGAGCAAATGGGGTCTCCAGAACAGTACGTTATACTCCAGATGTAGTTTTATCAGATGTTTCTACAGAGGAGGCTCTGCAACAATACATTCTGATTACATTGTTGCAGCTTATTTTATTGCACCCATTTAATTACGATGACACGTGGTCATAAAATGTTTTCATCATCCAAATATTTATGAGTGATGTTTACAGGCATTTTTATTGACATGTTTGTAGAATGATCCCTGAACCCTTTTTGGGTTCTTTTGCATGGCATAATATGTAGGAAGTAGGTAAGACTTGCATTAAGGCTGTGCTGGTTTGAAAAAAAAATGTAATTAAATGGTTTGTGCTGATAAGTACAGCATGCAGTTACTACAGACTGTATCTCAAGGGTCCTGTATTTCTCCATACCAAAGTGAGAGTACTTAAAAGTTGGACAGTAATGTGGCAGTCATGATAGGCTCATTTAGAAGGAATGTGTGTATAAATTCATGTGGGTACACAGTAATATTCAATCATTTAGAAACAACATGGCCAGAGAGAGAGAGAAAGAGAACCCTGAAAGGCCAAAATGCTGCATTTGTAAGGACCCCTAAAAGCACAGCATACCATACACATTGTAGTGGATAATGGAGACAGTAGTGAGAATGACTCAGCATGTGTATTTGTTAGCAGAATAGTAGTATGTCATGGAAAAGTGAGAAATGCATACACATGTGCGCGTGTGCATAGGACTATGCTGACGCTAATCATTATTTGCTTTACATATGAAGAACTTATGAGGAGTAAGAAGGATAGAGTGCAGCTGTGTGTACAAACTGACCTCACAATAAAATGGTATTCTTTGACAGAGGAGAATGGGGAAAAGAATATCCTACTCTTTTCTAAAAGACGGTTAGATAAATCAGATGTTATGAATCCAGAGTTAGCCACAATCATGGCTGCTGTTCTATGAACTAAGGCTTGCAAAAGCAAAACATCTTTGGTACAACTTATTCAGGATGTGACAGCCCCTTCAGCATCAGAGAAGCTGTAAGCCCTGCCTAAGACAAGAGCAAGGAAGAAGACCATCTTTAGCAACTGGAAATTACAAACATATAAAAAAGCATGGTTTAGAACTTTATAACATCATATCAACAGATCTGTCACTTGTGCTTTGTAATCTCCTTTTTGAAATTCTGCAAGACAAGGTTATCCCAGTAATGGCCAGAAGGAATAACTTCAGTGACCTGTGAGGTCCTCTTTGTGAAGGGAAGATGGCACATTCTCTGTTGGATGCCTTATATGTAAACAGCGGCATCTCCATTCATGACTCCGTAGGCCGTGGCAGTAACAGTTGCATGGTGCCACTGACATACACACAGATAACTAGCAAAATAGAAGCTGTCTGCAAAGCAATGTCATGAAATACAGTGCACCAGCCAGCCTGCATATTGACAGATTTTGAGTGTTTTGCTGTTAACGTGATACATCAGTGATTCCCTTCAGACAAAGTACAAAATTTGATGGTTCCATCTTTATAAAATCATGTGGAAGCAGTTGCAGAACATGGTCTGACAGCAGTATATGCTCAAAACCTGAACTGTAGCTGTGTTTGTCTGCTGTGGCATTTTTGCTAGACAGTATGATTAGCAGG
The DNA here is from genome assembly GCF_019279795.1 of Protopterus annectens. NCBI lineage: Eukaryota > Metazoa > Chordata > Ceratodontiformes > Protopteridae > Protopterus > Protopterus annectens. Next base: position 106,764,139 of record NC_056744.1, on the reverse strand, counting down.
GCCTTTGCTGAGTTATGCTTTGTGTGGTAATGCGGCTGTGGGGCTTGTGATTTAGTCATGTCTACATGACTGGAAGACCAAAGAGATGTGGTGCAAGGTATTTGAAAGTGCACTGTAGTCAGCCTGTGCCCACCCCCATCATTATGCTTAACCTGCCACTCAACCAGAATAAAATCAAGACTTGACAGAGGTATTTCAAATGGCTCCCTATTGAAATCTCGGCACTCAAAATGTAGAGTACCAACAAGCTGAAAAGAAAAGACCAATAACACAGGAGAACAGCTCATCTTGAAAATTGCTTTTCTCCTTGAAACTTCTTTTTGCAAGGGGAACAAGCCCCCATGCACCCCTCCCCCCAAACTTATGTATGCCAACTCAAGGATTGCCAGACCTTGGAGAAAAGGTAAGAACTGGCATCTTGATCTTCGGCCATTCAGTCTCCAGCTTCAGGCCTCACTCTAGCGGGTACAGACATTTCAAATGGTTACTGTTTCAAATTGGTCCCAGTGTGATATTTTTTTTCCTTAGAGAAATGTTCAGTAGGATCCAATATGAGAAGGAGATAGTAGACTTTATCTGTGGTGCATTATACGATTACTGGATCCAAAATGATAAAAAAAAAAATCACAGTTTAAATAAAAACTTCTTTAATCACAAACCGTTCTAGCGCCTCAGTGCAAACACCTTTACAAAACATAACATCTTGGAAAAAAAACTTTCCTTAAATACAAAAATCCATTTTCAGTGAACTATTAATTAAACCATTAAACAATTAAAATATTAAAACATCTTTGTCTTAAAGTAAACATCTCCAATTCACCTCATTGTTAAGTCCCGTAGGAGCCAATGTGGTGTATTTCAATATATAAATAGATTCTTTGTACAAAAGTTTATTTTTCAACAGTAAGTCATTGTCATTTTTCAACAGTAAGTCATTGTCATATTTTACATTAATTTGTTACAAAACCACTCCTTGTAACAATGAATGGTCACTTGCATGTATTTCTTTAAAATGTGCAGATATAACTTTTTCTTCCTTTCTAGTCTTAATGTCCCTTATATGTTCTAAAAAATCGAACTTGAAACATTATTTTTGTTTCCCCAATATAATATAAATTACATGGACATCTAAGTGCATAAATTATGTCTATGCTGTTACAAGAAAACACATCCCTACAGATATAGTTAACCCCATTAATACCTTCAAAATTAGTAAGGATCTGTGCACATACTGAACACGTACCACATGGGTAAGTTCCAGGACTCCAGTTCAACTGCCTAATATTCATAGATGGAAATACAAATTTTCTAGCATATCTTGTAAACTTTTACCCCTTGTATAAGAAATCATTAAAGTTTTGGGCAGTATTTTTAATAACACTTTATCCCTTCTCAAAAATTCCCAATAATGTTTAATTAAACTGGCAGTCTCATCACTCTTTATATTATACATGCTTACGAAATACATCTTCTCCCTTTCATCAGATCTTGTTCCGTATTGTGTCGTTCTATTATTCGGTATTAATGTTTTTCTCATATTTCTGTTGTTATTACCAAAGATTTTTTTCTTGTGCTTCTTCTGTAATATTTACGTCATATCCCCTCCTTAAAAGCATCCTAGCTGATTTACCTATCTCATCTCTTAATACCCCCTTATTATTACACAACCTTGACAGTATTAAAAATTCACTATAGGGAAGAGATGAGATCAGATGTGGGGGGTGACAGCTTGTGGCATGTAGAAATTGATTGCTGTCATCAAATTTTCTATGGTCTCTAGTTAGGATAGACCCATCACTTTGTCCCTCTAATACCAAGTCCAAAAAAATCACCTTATTCCCTTCATGTAATCCACTAAATGACAATCCACAGGGGTTATTTTCCAATGTTTTTACAAATTCATGAACCTGAGTCCTACCTCCTTCACATATAAAGATCAAATCATCTATATATCTGAAGTATGTTTTTTAATTTGTATTTCCGTCTATGAATATTAGGCAGTTGAACTGGAGTCCTGGAAGTTACCCATGTGGTAAGTGTTCAGTATGTGCACAGATCCTTACTAATTTTGAAGGTATTAATGGGGTTAAGTATATATGTAGGGATGTGTTTTCTTGTAACAGCATAGGTGTAATTTATGCACTTAATGTCCATGTAATTTATATTATATTGGGGAAACAAAAAGAATGTTTCGAGTTCGATTTTTAGAACATATAAGGGACATTAAGAATAGAAAGGAAGAAAGTTATATCTGCACATTTTAAAGAAATACATGCAAGTGACCATTCATTCTTACAAGGAGTGGTTTTGTAACAAATTAATGTAAAATATGACAATGACTTAGTGTTGAAAAATAAACCTTTTTACAAAGAATCTATTTATATATTGAAATACAACACATTGGCTCCTATGAGGCTTAGCAATGAGGTGAACTGGAGATGTTTACTTTAAGACAAAGATGTTTTAATATTTTAATTATTTAATAGTTTAATTAATAGTTAATTGAAAATGGATTTTTGTATTTAAGGAAAGCTTTTTTTCCAAGATGTTATGATCTGTAAAGGTGTTTGCACCTAGGCACTAGAACGGTTTGTGATTAAAGAAGTTTTTATTTAAACTGTGATTTTTTTTCATCATTTTGGATCCAGTAGTCGTATAATCAACATTGTGGTGGTTGGTGTTATGGTTTTTATCTGTGGTGCAAGATTGTGAGGAATGTCTGTATACCTCACTGGTGAATAGGGAGACAGGGAGACTGAAAACAGTGATAGAGATGGCTGGAGACAGTTATGAGTGAAAAAAAACCACATATAACACTTAGAAATGTCTCAGGGGCAGTTGTGAACACTTGTATGCACTAGCTAATACGCATTCATTTACCTAAATGAGCATAATCACATAGTTCCAGTATTCAGAATTAATGTATTGCACACCGTGTTCACATTGTTGCTGTTTGCCATGCTGTCACTTACACCCTACCATTCTGTCTCTATGAAGATGATATCAATCACAGTCTTCCATCCTTCACGTCTCCACATGTACAAAGCCCACACATTGTTTATGACACCTGCAGTAAACTGTTTGTTCACCCTACGTACCAAGGCATTATGTAGCATATTTCTGTACAATGGAATAAAATAGAAGTTATGAATAAAAGAGCATATACTACTGGGACTCTGTGAGGTGTCACAATATATTTTTGTTTTGTACTTATCATTTCTGTCTCTCTATACAGTCCTGAATCCCTTGGTTGCCCTCCCCCACACTTTTTTTCACATTGTGTGCCAAGTTTAGTTTATCTGATAGGGTCATAGGTTCATAGGTGTATACTAGGCTAGCAACTAAGCTTAGCCATGCAGCCCGACTGTGACCAACAAATCTGCTTTATATAGGGGGTGATTTACTGACTGCTTCTTTCCATCAGAGACATTGGCACCAGACCAGGGATGAATTTCCAATTACCCTACTTAGATCCCTTTCCATCTTGAGATTTTTTGTTGTCCTGAAGAGTTACATAATTTCAAGTTAAGGGTTGAACACAGGCCCGGTATCTGCAGCCTGTCAACCAAATGATGTAACGTATAATTATTTTAGTCAGCCTGTCACTTTTTAATGCAGTCTGAGTTACTGTTGTATTCTTAATTGTTTTGAAATGCATTCTATCTTCTTATCACCCTTTCCAAAAACCATTTAGTTATTAAACTGTTTCTTTTAAGTTTACACCTGAGCTTATCAGAGCCTGATTGAAGTGTCCTATTAAGTCCCCTGCAGCAGGGTAAGAATTAATTGTACTATTTTTATATGTATATTATAGAATAATTGCTTTTTACTATTCAGAAATGAGCACGCTGATTGAATAGCTCGACCAGCATGCCCAGTGGAAATTGAGCATATACCAATAGAATAATGTCCAGCCACTGAAGTACCATTGAGTGGACAGACTTTTCTATTTGTGTATGCTGCAGAGAACACAGTAAAATGTAAGAAAAATCAGGTCCATTCTGCAAAGCTAAAACAGAAACATACCTGACTTCCTCAGATTTTTTGCACAGTCGTAGTAAATTTCTGTTTTTAACACACACACTCACACACACACACACACACACACACACACACACACACACACACACACACACACACACACACACACACACACACACAAAATAAAAACAAAAAAAAATGTAAAAACAGCCAACAGTGATTCTCTCTTCTCTGGTGTTTCTCCTACACTGATGTACTGTGCAAGTGTGGGAACTTAAGTCCCACATATATGCACAGTGGATCAGTATAGTGAAGACAAAGTGGACGAAAACAGAAGTGCCCCATACAAATGCATTATTTAAGAAAGGTTAGCAATTTATTTCTGTAATGATGTAATTGTATGACAGCAGTAATTCACTTCTGTTTATGGGTTGTGGGCTTCATCCTCATGATCAAACAACACCAATCATAGTCAAATCCTGATATACCTATGCACAGTCATGGATTATTGCTTAAAGATCACACTCCTTACACTGATCCTGTTGACTTAGTGCTGAACCTGTATGCTAGCAGGTTGGCTAACTTCAACCCCATCCCCCCAAAGGCCCATTCGACATCCCCAATACTTGTCCCACACCTCATATCTTCATAGGTCAAGTGTTAAAGGCCCTATCCAAGGCAAAGAACACAGTTTCCATGGGACCTAATAGTATCTCAAGCTGTGTTCTGCACCATCCATAGCAAGAACAAGGTTTGCCATTGAGCACCTTATTCAACCACAGCCTAAGTACAGGCTTCATTCCAGCAGAATGGAGAACTGCCATTGTCATCCCCTTGCACAAAGGTGGGGCCACTACTGAACCTAGAAACTATCTCCCCATTAGCTTGACAAGTCTGATCTGTAAAGCCATGGAGCATATTATTATGGATCTCATAAACAAGGACATAGGCAATCTCCAAGCACTTAACCCCACCCAGTTTGGATTTGTCAAGGGCAGAGCTTGCCTGTTGAACCTGGTTGACTTCTTTGATACTGTCACCAAAGCCATGGATTAGGGAAAATCAGTACGTACAGCTTACCTTGATTTGGCCAAGGACTTTGACACCATCCCCCACTCAGGCATCATCAAAAAGCTAGCACAACTTGGCATAAATCCCTATCTCATCAGGTGGGTGGCCAACTGCCTCAGTAATAGAACCCACTAGGTCAAAATAGGTGCCTCTACCTCCGACAGCATACCTGTCACTAGTGGTGTTCCCCAGGGATCTGTCCTGAGACCCCTACTGTTTGGCATCTACTTCTCAGAGGTCTAGACAAAGACAAAAGGCCTTTGGCTGACCACGTTTGTGGATGACTGTAAGTTGGGTGCTGTCATTGACTCCTCAAATGATGTTAACATACTGTAAGAGGGTCTCACAGCAACAAATGACTGGTGCCAAAGTCATGGTCTTAAGTTGAATGCAAAAATGTATTATCGTACCATTCAACAAAAACATGGCCCCTACTGATTACCACATCAACAGCAACCCCCTAAGCATGCAACTTGTGGTGAGAGACCTGGGTACTCAGGTTGACAACAATCTCACATTCGACCATCATGTAGTGGCATTGGTCAGAAAAGCCTTTTACTTGGTTCACCTCATAAGTAAAGGGATTGCATCCAGAAAAAAGGAGGTTATTACCTCTCTGTACTCCTCCCTCATTAGGCTAATAATTGAGTATAACGCCCCATTTGGTATGTACCTCTCCAAACACCTGCACCAACTGGAAAGGTCACAGAAGTAGCTCACAAAGAGAATCCATGGCCTTCAAAACCTGTCGTATGCAGACAGGCTCAAATCACTGTCCCTCTACTCTGTATCATACAGATTGCTCAGAGGTGATTTGTGTCTCGCCTGCAAGGCAATGTCGGACCCCGCCCTACTAGAGATGCTCCATACCCGTAAGTCTAACTCCTTGCGCATTACCCACTCGAAAAGCATAAATCTAATATATGTGACATCAACAAAACCTGCTGGAGAGAAAAGTTTGCCTCCCAGAGGCTGCCCCATCTGTGGAATAGACTTCCCATACATGTCAGAGTACCTCGCTAACCCTCCAAGTGCAACCTTGATGAGTGGATGGGAAACCACAGATTTGTCCCAGGGTTTCCACCTGTGTCCCTCAGGTGCTGATTGAGGTTTCTTTTTTGGGGATAAACTCTTGGCTATACTTGTAAGGGCCCCAGGGCCATTAGCCTAGTAACCTCCCATGATTCTGTGAATCTTCCTGTGACTGAAAAAGGAGAACATTCCTAACTTCCTGATTCTTTCAAAATAGCAGTGTCGAGATATGATTATTATTTTATGGTGTTAAAAATCTGCAGGCATTCAGTCTGCAGAATTCTAGGCTTCCTAAAAGAGGACTTCATATTTCATCTCATTATAACTTATCAAACTTGTAAAAAAAAAAATCAAGGTTAATCCTCAGACTGCATGACTGTGAAATGAAATATAGCATACAGCCAGTGTTTTCAGTCTCACCATACATGTCTCATCTATGTGTGATGCAGAAGGGAACTGTCAAATCTTTACTAGAATTATCCAGGCATTTATAGTTGTTAATAATATATGCATTGTTAAACTTGCATTTGCTAGATTATGGTCTTTGTTTTATCTTCATTTATACTTGTTACTTCCATGGGTCCAGGTGTTAAGTATATTTATTTTTGCATATCAAACATGTTACTGTTATTGGCAGCAGTTTCTCCCAACTTTATATCACTGATGTATATAAAGTAAAAGATTGAGTCCCTTATGGAGATAGCATTACTTTATAGGCTAAAGAAATAGGAACCAAAGAACCTGAGACTCATTGTTACCAATTCAGATTCAGGATATTTCTCACTTGTGTGAGTTTTATTTATGTATTAATTTTTTCCTTTGTTAACCGTGATAGCCTGATAGAGTCAAATGGACAATTTTAATTAGAGAACTGGAGAGAACACCTTCATTTTAAATTTTAGAGCTGGCAAAAGTTAAAAAGCATACTATGCATTTTTGACACTAACAGCTTTTAATAGTAAAAAAAAATACAGTTTTTATGCATCATTTGTAGGTGTATTTACATCATGTGTACGGTTATAATGTACAAGTAGAAAAGAACTGACAGTCACTTCTTACAAATTTTGAGGTACCATTCTCTGCCATAGAGTCAACTTCATCTTATTAATGTGTTACTATCCTATGATTGTGCATTTTGAAAATAAATTCATGTCTGATGGGGCCAAAGGCATGAGACAATTCAATATAGGTATCATCAGTTTGTGAACCTTCATTTATTCCTATTGGGAAGATGATACAAAACATTTGATTACTAATACACCAAGTGATAGGCAGATTTCCATTTTCTAACAAGATTTACTAAGTGTCTTAAGTTCATGTAACAGCACCTTTAAAGTAGTCTTTTACTCTAATGTTAAGCTGCCACACATTTGACTCCTTTCTCTAATCTTTGCCAAGTCTTTTCCTGATATAGCTTCCCTCATGTTGACTCTGTTTTGCAGATCTGTGTGTCATCTGAAAAGAGATGTATGTTTCCCACCAGTGTTTTTGCAGTTGACTTTTTTTTTTTTAGCTTTTTACTGCCCCTGTCCATTCAGTCCATTTGTTCCCCATCACCAGTGGGAGGGTCAACCAGGAGACACTATAGTTTAGAAAGCCATCACTAGTGGTTTCCAGTTTTCTGTATGCAATACAGCCCTATCCATGCATGTACTCAACTATTACCAGGGGTAGAAGTGCAGTGGGCTGACCTCAGTGGATGTATCCTCATTTCTGCAAGAGGAATTTTCTCTAAGTAGCCCTGTAATTTCCCACCTGACTGAGGGTCTTCTTGGTCTCCATCAGGGAAATCACAACAGCTCTGTGTGCCCGCAAATGGGCTGAACCCTCCCAAGCCTCCTGGCAAAGGCATGCAGGACATGCCCCTTAACTCCTCCCTTCCCTGCTTGGGTCCTGCAGTGCCTGGGATGCTAATTGATCCCTGGTCACATGGGTCACAGTCAAGGCTCCATCCCCTGTGTGGCACAGAGCCAAGTTAGGTTTATTCCATTTGATTTTGCAGAGATGACGGGATTCATAGCGGAGACCTGTAATATATCAAATATAATTTTCCTATTTTTCAGTAAGGACTCCATTCTCTAAAGCACTGTGTCCAAGCTCACCTACTGGCATGAGGTAGGGTGTGCAATGTTCCATCATTAACCTTTGTTCACATCACAGCTGTGGTCCCAGGAGGGCCTACCTATGAGGTATGGTATGAACAGCTTGCTTGTCTGTTCCAAGATGTGGGAGGTGGAAAGAGATGACAATGTAGATTTTGATTCCTTAGGGATACAGTAATGTAGTGAGATGCAGCTATGTATAAGTTTGAGTGCAGTTACATATGACTGCTTCACAGAACTAGACTGAACACATCTCTTTTTGGTGGGAGTGGTAGCAAAGATTGAAGCAAAAGAAAAATCACACCTGGTCGATACATGAAACAACATTCTCACCCTCTTGACTCACGTTTCACATTGAAATAAATTGGGTGAGAGACTGTTGGAGGTAGAATGGAAAGCATAAGATGGCCATTGTAACTGGTATAGCAGCAGGAACAATCATACATACATACATACATAAATAAATAAACAAACACATTTTTGTCCTGATACCAAACCATTCTCCTACCCAAAGGCACCACACTGGAACACACTGCATTGCTGGCTAACTTTTATAGTAAAGTTTTATGTGGGATTGTTCAAAAGGTTTGCTAAACCATGAATAGACCACATGCATTGGCCCTCCAACATTTATTGCTTCGGTGATCCAAATTCTTTAGATTAGGCCTTCCTTCTGTAAATTCATACTTTCTTAGATATTGTGTCCTATTGTCCATATCTTGCCTTATTTTTCATTCAGGATTCTTTTACTTTATTAAACTAACTGTAATAATGCTTACTACCTTTCCTTTTTAGTCATTTTTCTAAAGTAGAACCAAAGGGTAGACATAATTCCAAACTTTTATACAGGATTTGTTAAGAGATTGCAGTCAAAAGTCTGTTTAATTAGACATGCAGTTCTTTCAGCATTCTATAATAAATCCCATCAGGCCAAACTGCTTTGTCAACCTTCACTTTTAAGAGTTAATTTAGAATCAACTTTCTACATATCTCATTTTGTTACATCACCTCACCATTTTTGTTTGGATGTGTTTCCTGTTGTTTTCTCAAGTTCTTCATATACAGCACAGATTGTTAACACAGTTGTGTTAAATCTCAGAACCCTGTGAATGCTTGTGATGCACTGTCTCCAAAAATAGTAATTTTGTTGCTTGTTTCAAAGACTGTCAACAACAGTACCTATGCTATGTAACTCTGCATTCTATTGTAGGAGCATTTCTACATGAATCCGTCTAGTGAATGTGTTTCTCCCAGTAGTGTTAACTCTTTCACACCTAGCCTAATGGTACTTCATACCTCCTGACACCTGCAGAATTCATGCGTGGACATTTTTCACCTGAGTTCAAATTCTGAGACTGCAATTTTCCATGTTACCTATAAATAACAGCATATATTTCAAATAATATATTTCAAATAATATAAAAAAATAACACTAAAGTAAAAAAATTATTCAGCACACAGTCCTCTCCACAATATTAATATGTCAGCCCAATCTAATTGCAAATCTGAAGTAATTAACTTAATTTTATCTGCAACCTGTGGGTATATGGAGCCGTATCGGATCCGAGCCAGCAACTGTTTTTTCTAGCATCTGCTCCAAGCTCCGAGCTCCTCCCCTTACCCATAATGCCCTACCATCTCCTATCTTGCCTCAGATCTCATTTGCCGTGCCAGTAGTGTGCATTGTGGTCTCCTTTGCTATGAGCTCAGGAATAGTAAGTGGTATTAATTCTTAAATCTAGTGTGTGGCTGAGTGATTTTTCCCCCCCCTCCCCTTTTTTTAGTGTATGGCTTGTTCGTCAGTTCAAAAAAAAAAGTTTTTTTTTTGTTAACTTGGTAGAGTAGTTTTTAGGCTTGCCCTTCCCCTACCTGTGTTTGTGTGTGGTTTGTCTGGTAGGTAGTATTTTCATTTTGGGTGCAGGACCATGGCTGATCAGCCAAAATCAGTTTTCAAAAAATGTACAGAGTGTGGCCATAGGCTCTCCCTGGCTGATGGTCACACTCTGTGTGTGATTTGCTTGGGAGTAGCACATTTGTCAACTCAGTGTGTTATCTGCACCGGGTTCAGTCCTAGGGCCCTTAGGGATCGGAAGGCCACATTAGTAGCCAAAGGCCTTCTCCCCGCTTCCATGCTGGAATCTGCCACGGCCTCGGTATCATACTTCTCAACCTGGAAACATCAAAAATCTGGACAAGGCCCATGAAAAAAGGTACAAATCTGTACAGTGATTAGCATAAAACTTGCATACAAAATTATGCAACCCAACCCACTCCAATGGAATTGTGGCATACCTGCTTTCAAACACAAACTGAAGAACAGACAACCAAAACATGGCACCAGAGTCCCCCTGTAGCCATTCCAATGTCCCATTACCTGGCTATTTCGCCCCATTTACTATAAACACTAATGTGCATACTACTTCTACAATGATTATTTGGATTTTATATTTACATTTTATAGCACAATGCACAAACACTAATAGATATCTGTTAAACAAAGCAATACTGTCTCACAATGAAAATAGACTTAGCATTAAAACTTATCTGCCCTTGAAACTCACATTCATTGAAACAGCATTGTGTAGCTCTGTTACTGCGCATTGAAATTAAAATGTCATGCATTTCAGGTAAACTAAAATAATAGTATGCATGCAGGATTCAGTTAAACACATATGCTGCAAAGAAGGGTTTTTAAGAAAAACAAAACTGAAAACTGAAAGCAAAAACTGACTGTAGGTGGCACTTCTATTATCAGTTTGTTAGTAGACTACAAGAAAAACGTTCCAGAAAGAGAGGATACAACCTTTAAATGCTGTTCTTTAAATAGCAAGATAAAAATAATAATGGGAAAAGGAAACAAGCAGAAACTAATGCTGTAAATGTGTATACCATGTGAGAGACATGATATGTATTATTTCTTCTGCCTATGACTTGTTAGATGGAGTTTGGTGAACTAGATGCACTTATGACGTATCAGGTATTATCTGCTTTGCTTAAAACTGCTGACTAGCTGTCTTGCCCTTGAAATGGGATCATAGCTCTCAACCTCTTAGCACAAAAAAAAAATGGACAAAGCCAATAGTGGGGGAACAAAGCCAATAGTGGGGGAATACAGACCCAAAAACTGGAACAAATTTCAAATACTGATCTTATAAACTTAGAAAATAGCTAGAATAAAAGGTATCAAGATTTTTTTTTGCTTTGCTTTGTCCTTATGATTAATGATGAAGGAGAATTGCACTTTGTGTGCTGCAGAAACATTGATACAAAAAATTCTGTAACATTTAAAATGCATAACGTGTTTCTCCCGAAAATAAAAAAACAAAAAGTTAAATGTTCAGCAGCATTTTGTGAGTTTTCCCACAAATTAGGGTACAGAAAGTATGATTACCAGTTTATTTTATCTCCACATTCTGTCAAATATTCAGCAGTGCAGCTCTTATTCATACTTCCTTTTTGTCAGTAAGAATCAGTTATGTACCACCACGCAGTATGACAAACTAGTAGCAAACTGCACAACATATAACAAACAGTTGGTAACCTACTGGATCGTGTATATATTTACACTGTTTACTATTTATTTCACACAATATATTATAAGTCCAACAATTCTAAATTGCATTGGGAAGGAAGGACTTTGCCAAGAGCAGTAGAGGCAGTTCTGAACAGGCAAAATTAGCATTGCATCTCAAATTTTAATAACTGTTTACAGCCGCTACCACATGTGCTTTCAGATACAGAGAGGATTATACAAACTTGGTTTAACCAGGATGTGAACAGCTGTAGTTGTTTGAACTACAAAATACTTTGTGGAGTTTTATTTGCTTGGGTGATTGACCTGTCCTCCTGTGTTTTACGTTAATAATGTTGTATTATTATTATTAGTATTATTTTGACAAAATAGACGGAGACACATGTCAATCCAGTACAGTCGCAAAGATTTAATGCTGACTGTTTCTATCATACCCCTGGGTATCAGTTCAGTGAATCTAAGCTGCATTGTTCACCCAAAGTCTGAAGCGTCTTCTTTTGAGAGAGAAAAATGCACCCTAAAATAATTGATGAGACGCATATCTCAGGAAGTTCCTAAGGAGGAAGCAGAATGCCTGTCTGCTGCATCGGGCTAACTACAATTTAGAAGTTATGAGAGAAGGATGCTGAGCAGGCAGAGGGATAAGATGTTGGGGAGGAGGTACTGTGATGCCAGCGGTGGCTCCAGGGTGGTGGATCAGAATGAGGGAGGCAGAAACAGGGGGAGGTTCTCTGGTTTCCCTATCTGAGCAAGGCAACGCAGTCCTAAATCATGGACATAGCAGCTGGAACAGTGCTCCAGCACATTTAAAACTTAGCAAAAGCTGCTGTAACGCAACCCGTCGATCCCTTACCCTCTCTCCTACACCACTGAATAGCACCGCTTCTAAAAATGCAGATGAAAAGGACTCAGAATTTGTCTAAGAAGTCTCCTCGTACTTTCCCAATAATACACCGCCTTCGCTATCAGTCTTTCCTCAGCTGTTTCTCCTTTTAAGTGCCCAAAAAAGTTTTGTACACACACTGAATGGTTGACACTCTGAACATCCCACTCCCACCCAATCAGAACAGAGAAAAAATTGAAAAGGAGTTCCTCAACTTCTGCTAAAGTTGGACAGAAGACAAAAGAGTCAAGTTTGTAAGCACGTCGTGAGTATAAGGCAACCTTAACCTGGAGTCCTGCATTTTGGGCTGGAATATGTAGGTCCGGACTATATATGCTTTTCAGGTGTTTTAACGTGATGCATGGTAGGTTTTTTGACATCCGTTTATTCTGACTTAGTGTGTATCTGTGAGAAAGAGTGAAAGATCAGATTACAGTGAGCGAAGTTGATCGAAATGCTGAATTTGATTGCAGACCACACACACTAGCCTACCTTCATTCTGTTCTCCACACACTAGCTGCTAAGTTCATTCTCTTGAAAACCACTTCTAGCTGCTAAGGATTTCTAAACCACTTCTAGCCTCATTCCCTCTTCCTCGCGGCTGTCCGGAAATGTGGAAATGAATGCACACATGTTATTAGCTTAATTCTGACAGGCTGGCAGGCCATTTTACAGAGCTGACATTATCACGCATGTGATGATGTCAGCTTAAAACGCAGTGGAAAATAATTTCAAATAAAAGAGCTGGGAAATTTGGAAATTAAGGGGTGCCACTCGGGAATCATGGCACCCTATGTTTTGGACCCCAAAACTCAGTAAAACCCGAGTAATTTGGTACGGTTGGGAGGTATGCTCGGTATCGAGTGCTCATCCTCCCACCCAGACAGGGACTCAACCTCCCTCTTCTTCTTCTGGTGATGGGTCTAACAAAGACAAATCTACAGTCAGCGTGGCTGACAAGGAAAAAGACGAAGAAAGGTGCAGAGAGGATAGGGACAAGAGAAAGGACAGACATCTCAAGAAATCCCCGGACAGGGAGCTCTTTCTTAGTACATGGTCCGAGAAACAGGATAGGAATACACTATTAAAATACAGAGTTTATCCAAAGACAACACAGGAACCCATAATAAGGTCTGTAACCACTTTTGGTAGGAATCACAATATTATCAGGAATATTTTAGATGCCATTTGGAATATTCTGTTAGCTAACGACCACCTTAGAGGAATTTTGGGATCAAAACGTCAATTTTCATATAGACAGGGCAGAACCATAGGAGCCCTATTCTCACACTATAAACACAAGGAGAGTGGAGGGGCTAAATACAAACAATTGACCATATCTGGGGACCAACCTTTGGGAACATTCCCATGCGGACATTGTATGTCTTGCAATCAAGTATGTAAGATAAAACAGTTTACAAGTGCAAATACGAGCAGAGTTTATGACCTTAGGGTTTTTGGCAATTGTTCTAGCAGTTGGGTTATATATCTGGCCACATGTCAATGTTCAGCTTTCTATGTGGGACAAACATCACGATCACTTAAAATCAGGATGGGTGAACATAAGAGTGATATTAAGAACAAGAAAGAAACCAATGCCTTATATTGACACACCATAAAACATCCAAAAGCCAAATTTATGTTCACAATTATTGACAAAATTACTGAAGATAGGAGCAACCAACAGGGATGGCACAGCATTCTGAGCCACAAAGAAAAATATTGGATCATTCACCTTGGGGCCTTGTTTCCCCCTGGTCTGAATGACCATCTATAAAATATATACCATGGTTCATAACGAAATACTACATTAAGAGTGGAACAATCTTGATACTACAATTTAAATTTTACTATGAACCTCTATGGATATTATGTAGGTCGGTGATACCATGGTCAGCGCTTTCTCAAATGTCATGTTATGTGCTCCTATACGGATACCAGGTAAAAAATTATGTTATTGTCAGTTGAACACATTAATTGTTTATAAGTAGTTTATCTGGATGAAATGCTATATGTTTCTTATCTTATGTATATGGGTCTCATTAATTGTAACCATGTACATTTTGACTTGTATATGAAATGTACATTTGATGTTTATTATGACCTTTTATTACATGTTGCTTAAAAAATAGTTTAGCTATTTATCTTGAATGTTCTTCAAACGTGAAATATATACTTTCCCAATGATTGACTGTATAAATAAGCTCTGCATATTATTACTGTTTTATTATTACATACATAGATTAATTTTGGGCTTATTTACATGTATTTTTTGCCGTGTTATATACACCATGCACCTTAATAATCATTACATGATGTTTAAACTATTATAATCATCTGAATTTCATATATATATACTATCTTGGTGAATATTATTATAATTACATATGTGTGCATCATTATCATAATTGTATTATATTTATATATATGTATATGTACTATCTTAGTTCCTTTACACTTTTCATATATAGGTTTTGCCTTGTTATTGATGTTATGTATTCTAAAATAAGTACCCAATGTATAAAGCGATAAATTCATTTGTATTCTGTGTTTACGTAAGCCCTTTCCAGAGGGTTGGACCATACCAATGGTTGCTGTTGGTTCAGGTAACTTATAAATAATTATGAGTTTTATCTTTACAACAATTCTTATTTTCACTGATGAAGGCTGTCGAGCCGAAACCGGTTTAGAATTGAATTGGTATTTCAGGTCGTTTTTATGTCCTGAATTCAAGTTTATCATTATTAAAGTATTGAGACTGTCATGCTGGCCTTTTGTGTTTTTTAGTTCGATGGTTTGGCCATGCATACCGTACGGGTGAGGTGTTCAGTTTGTTCATCTATTTATTGCAACCAGCTATCTATCTATATATATATATATATATATATATATATATATATATATATATATATATAGATATATCTGTGTGTGTGTGTGTGTGTGTGTATATGCATGCATGTATGTATGTATATATATATATATATATATATATATATATATATATATATGGGATCCATACAGATCCCTGAATGCACTTTCCACCAAAGCAGAAATCACCAAGCATACTTAACCGAAAGTGCTGTTCACAGAAGCAGCACTTTCAGATAAGTATGCTCATTGTGTCAGTCGTACTATGGTGCGGGTAAGGGAAAATTCCCTTTTTCCCTGTGTAGTGTGACCTCGGAGTGAGAATATTAAAGTAGGGGGGTGTAGGGTGCAAGGGGGGCTTGCCCCCCTGCATAGAAGAAAGTTTATTGTTGTTTTTTTTTAACATACTTTACCGTAAGCTCTTTTTCGGTGAAAGCGCATTCGGTAAAGTATGTTCGGTGACAATGGATTCGGACCTTTGATCTTTCAATCAAAAGATCTGCATATATGTGTATATATATATATCTACATGTGTTTGTGTATATATTCCATAGTTTCCATAATCCCAGCCTCCTCTTTTAATTACCATGGAACAAATTCTTGCAGCCCTCTCAAAACCTAAAAAATACTTCATCCATATACCTGATAACGTACCAGGTTGCCTGATTATCAGTGTTAAATATGGTCTTTCTGAACCAGCACTTAACCTTTTTTAATCTAAACCTTTCCAGTTGTAAAATTCCTGAAGCTTGGATAACAGCCATTATAATGCCATTACATAAGGGTGGCCCAACCAGAGACCCTGATGACTATAGCCCCATTAGTCTCACTAGCCTCATATATAAAGCTATGGAGCACATTATCTCGTGACCTCCTTAATGTAGACATTGAAAATTTCTTATCCTGGGCATTCGTACGTTTGGCTTTGTCAAAGAAAGGTCATGCTTCTTTAATCTCATTACTTGCTTTGAAAAAAGTAACCAAAGTAGTGGATAGTGGTTATGCAGTGCATACAACATATGCAGACCTGGCCAAGGCTTTTGACACTATTCCCCATGCAGGCAGACATGTAAATCTAAATATAAGTCCTTATATTGTGTGGTGGGTGGATAGTTAACTGGTTATCTGACAGAAATATATGTGGTTAGAGAATTTTGCATAAACTCCAGGATTTTTGCCTCACATATTTGGTCTGTTCCTCATAATTGTTGTGGTTTTATAGCAAATCATTGATGTTTGAAGTCACTAAATAATAACAGATATTTGAGTTTCAGACTTCATATCCTTCAGAAAAATGCATACTAATGCAAAACATGTTATATCAACATTCTATATTTATAGGAACAATATTTAAAATCGGTTTTAATTTTGGACCTTTGTCTCCCCGTTAGTTTTGGCTTTGTCAGGAATTCCCGTGCTTGGAGATTGAGAGGTATGTATGGAGGGTATAGTGGTTTCCATGAGAATCCAAGTCACTGATTCTGTGCCCAGAGGAGAGGTTAGGGCTATAACAAAAATACACAGTCATTTCTGGGATGCTGGTGAGTACACAAACCACCACTCATTCCCTCAACCTGCAGTACAAGATGTTTCATTTATCACTCACCCAACCCCTATGTAATCCACATTTATCAGGCAAAGTAGTAAATATTGTGAAACAAGTTAACATTTACTAATTTAGTTATCAACAAATAATTAATCCTGTATTACATATAAGTATGTTGGAGAAAAAAAGTAAGCATGTATCTCAGACTAGCCTTTTATGTAAGCTATGGCAACCTCCCTTTCAGTAAGTCTGATTAGACACTGAGCAAGGTAATAAACTGAAATAGGACATGACTTTATTTACCTAGAAACTACAACATTTCTAACAGCTCAGTGTAATGTACTAGCATTTTTTTATTTTCATAACAAATATTTCACTACATCTGTTGCCCATATCTCGGTGTGCCAAGATTTATTAAAAAAATGTTAAGCTTTGCTGGCTGCTCTTTTCCACAGTAACAGATGTTTAAACTATATTGAATACTCAAGTGTTTCCTACTCTTTGCCATCCTATGAATCGGGTAGATCATAGGATGGCAAGTAGCAGGAAACTCTGCAAACTGATTGAGCAGTTATGTAACACCTTCCCCCATACAGCACCACAACTTTTAATAGAGGAACTTAGGCCATTAAAAGTACAGAAATGCTGTTGCTGTGTTTCTTTGTTTAAAACAATGAATTAATTTAATTAATGAGTGGCAGAAAGGCACCCCTAGCCAAATAGTTCCCTAGGCACTCACCTTGTTCAGCTCTCTGGAAAGTTGGCCATGAGTGCCTTTATGGTTATTTGTATTTTCAGTACATATTCCACCCAGAGTATTTATTCCAGCAGAACCACTTTTGCCAGTCTCTTCTTGGGCTTACCTCTCCCAACTGTTTAGAAATGTTCTCTAGTATTCACCTACTGAAGAGGAGCCCATGAAGTAAGGTATCACAAAACCCAGCTGTACATTGCTGACAACCGCATGAACGAGCATCAAAAGAGCAGAATTAATAAACTGAAGAAACACTGGACTGAAGATCAGTTGCCAAAATGCCAACATAAAAACACCACAAAACTCTACATAATCTGCAACACAACTAAAACAAATTAAAACAAAGTACTGTTTATGGGACTGCATCCACCTACAGCCACACATCAAGGGACTGTGTACCCATATTCCTAGTACTTATGGGAGTAACATCATAAGCTACAAATAGTGCAAAGTGTAGGCAGCTAGAAAGTGAGTATGCATGCTTCCAGGGCAGTAAAAACAGACTAACTTGGCAGTACAGATAATATGGGCATAGATATTGATCAAGTCCTAGAAGGAGAGGCTATAGGCAGCACTTCAGAGGAAATGCCACTGCAAGAGAACTGAGAGTTACAGCTATCTTAAGAAGAAAAGATAATGGGGAAAATTGTTGGGTTTGTACTCTAAAATGGTGAGAGGAATGGAAGGGATAAACATTCTTATTACAATAAAGACTGGAAGTGAATTGTTTGGAATAACAGCCTGCTTCCACAGTCTAGAACTTGCAGCTGCCACAACCAAGCAACCAAGCTACACTTTCAAACAGTAGCAGAAATAATAGAACTGTCAAAAAATGCCTTTGCACTTGAATTTTTGGTGTCTAGAACACACATTCACCAAAATATAATAACAGAAGGTGTACAGGATATAAATATGCTAGATACACACAAAACATAGAAGCAAATCTCCAAAACCTAACAAAAACATCACATTGCTGACCTCTTAAAAGAGTTACTACAACATTTGTAGACAACTTTATTTAATTCTTACATTAGCATTTCACACAAGACCAAATGATGTTAACAATAGAATGCATACTGACTGCAAATAAATGCAAAAATAAATCCACTGTTCTTTTCAGCAAACTACTTACGCCAACAGTATACACATAGAAGTTTTCCCAATACGTGTAAGGGCGGCACAACTTAGTATAAAACATGGCTTCTCACTCACAGTACCACAGTGGTATCTTTTTGACCTTGGGTGGAATAATTTGCCAGAAAATAATCACCGGAGTAGCATCTTTATACTTTACCTGCTTTGATATTAGCTCTACATCACATATCACTGCTTGCCTTCATATACCATCAGCATTTGAGGAGCTTAGCTAGACATCATTGGTATCATCAAAATAAAAATCTGCATGATAAGTATCGCAGTATAACAAAATCCGGAAACCAGACAATTACAACCTTTTGTAGACCTTGTTGTTTTGGTATATTCATGAGCTACAAGTAAACAGCTTGCCACGAATACCAAAATAGTGACAAGAAAGACTGAGACCTCCACTCACCAGGCAACATATTGGATTATACAGTACATTTAAGAACTTAAAGTCAAAACAAGCTGGACCTGTAATACCAGAAAAAGCATTATCCACAGACCACTAATGATCATTGCAAGGAAAACTAGTACACAGAGGGACTCATAATACACATAAACATTCTTAAGCAAAAAGGAACCTGCACATAGGTCTTTGTCTTTGACTTACCACACAGCACAACCAGATCCATTCCACATTTCCTGCAGAAGAGCATATGCCTTAACTATCCACAAATCCTCACTAACAGAGCATTAAGTCAAGTTAACATTAAAAGACTGCTAAGTGAATACAGTCATTCCTTCACTCAGTCATATTGCTTTCAAACTCATACAGCCTTGACATCCTGAAATAATATTCAGTTGTTTTTTGGCCAGCTGACCTGTTTGGCAAAACTGCTTCATTCAGTTAAGTTTTAATCAAACAATATTCAGATAGTACAGATGTTCCCATATTACAGACCTATACAAAAATTTCACCATATCAATTGAACTTCAAGAGGGCTTTTATCAGTGGCCATTTTTTACTTTAACTTCATTTCTCTTTTTGCTATTTATTGCCTTTAGTGACTTCTGGAGTAAAGTCATCTTTTTTTTAACCATTTTGTGTGCCTTTTGTACATAGGTAGTACATGACTTGATGAGTAGTGGAATCATTGGAGAATATATATCCTCTAGGTCACATTCAGGACATTGGCTAGGCCATTCCTGCACGTGGGTTTTGAGAATTTTGTTCAGCCATAAGGGAGTGTTTGTAAGGAGTTCCCAAGTCTTAACACTTAATGAGCTGCTGGGTTAAGTATTCATATAGTATTCATGTAGTTATAATTTCCTCTGACATCTTCTAACATGTTTAAGATCATGCCCTCACCTGAAATCCTCAGTGTTTTCATTGGTGTATTCCACATAAATCCTAGCTCTACTCTATCTTTTTGTAATAGCTGCTAACAATGCCCTTGTATTTGGATGAACCATACTTCTTTGAAAATTGTCCCTGTACTTTGTAAAAGTCTAATAGCTGAAACCGCAATTAATATGTGATAACTGTTGTGTTTTACAAATATATATATATATATATATATATATATATATATATATCTATACGTGCGAGTGTGTGTGTGTATATATAAATATACATACACGTGCGAGTGTGTATATAAATATATATATATATATATATATATATATATATATATATATATATACACACACACGCGAGTGTGTATATATATATATATATATATATATATATATATATATATATACACACACATGCGCGAGTGTGTGTGTGTGTGTGTGTGTGTGTGTGTATGTATATATATATATATATATATATATATATATATATATATATATGTGTATATGTGTGTGCATATTGTCTGCATGCATTTATGTATGTGAATATCTGAAGTAGTTAACTTCATTTTATCTGCAACCTGTGGGTATAGGGATCCGTATCGGATCCGAGCCAGCAACTTTTTTCTCTGGCATCTGCTCCAAGCTCCTCCCCTTACCCATAATGCCCTACCATCTCCTATCTTGCCCCCAATCTCGTTTGCCGCGTCAGTAGTGTGCATTGTGGTCGCCTTTGCTCTGAGCTCAGGTATAGTAAGTAGAAATGTTTTGCTGATATCTAGGTGTTATTGACTAGGATTTCCCTTCCTCCCCTTCTGTAGTATCGCGTTTGGTCATTGGTGTAAAAAAAAAAAAAAAAAAAAGTTTTTTGTATAGAGTAGTAGTTAGGCCTGCCCTTCCCCTACCTGTGTCTGTGTGTGGTTTTTGGAAAGGTAGTGCTTGTACCTTGGAGTGCAGGACTATGGCTGACCAGCCAAAGCCAGTGTTCAAAAAATGTACAGAGTGTGGCCATAAGCTTTCCCCTGCCGATGGTCACACTCTGTGTGTGATATGCTTAGGAGTGGCACATTTGTCCACTCAGTGTGCTGTCTGTTCAGGTTTCAACCCTTGGACTCTTAGGGATCGTAAGGCCAAGCTAGTTGCCAAAGGCCTTCTCCCTGTTGCCATGCTGGAATCTTCCTCTGCCTCTGTCGCTAGTGTACCACCTTCCACCCAGACAGGGACTCAACCTCCCTTTTCATCTGGCGATGGGTCTTCAAAGGACAGATCTTCAGTCAGCGAGTCTGACAAATTTAAGGAAAAAGAAAAGGAGAAGTAAAAGGAAAGGCGCAGAGAAGAAAGGGAGAAAAAGAAGGACAGGCATCGTAAGAGATCCCCAGACAGGGATTTATTCAGACCCAAATTCAGATGGGAATCTTGCCAGGTCCCTCTCCTTCTGGAGGGGCGACTTCCATGCCTCTTTTCCGCCCCATCTCTCCAGCCCCGATCCGTGCTTCGGCTTCGGGGCTCTTGGATCCGAGGTTTTTCGGAACTGGTAGCTCGGCGCCAACGGTTCCTCCAACCTCGACTCCGGCTGTTACCTTGAGTTCCTCGGATCCGACTTGTTCGGATCCGAGTGACTCTCAGAGCCGCGGACAGGGAGTCGGGACCCGGGGGGATGGATTCTTCGGCTCTGACCTTTTCGGATCTGATCCGTTCCCTCGGACCTCAGGCTACCCTATCTTCAGCTCCGGTCCCCGCTTCGGATCCGGGGAGGACTTCTCCCTTGGCCTTCGAAGTGATGGAGAGGGTTGTTTTCCAGGGATTGAGACCCCAACCCATCCCCTCGGATACCACCCAGCCCCCCCCTGGATTTGGCGACAACTCCCTTCATCCTGTCTCAGGGACAGCCCGTGCCAGAGGATCCCCAGGTCATTTTCTTCAAGGAAACCCCTGCAGCTCACGGATCCCCTTCTGAAAGTCCCACTGAAGAGGGTCACCATAAGCGCAAGTGCAAAAGGAGGCACTTGGACTCCCTCGAGTCCCTCACTACTGACATTGACTTAGATGAAGGAGTAGGTTCCCCCAGGTCACCTCCCGAAGACGTCTCCTTCGGAGAAATCATGGAGATCCTCCACCAGAGGGGAGGTTGGTCAGTCCCAAAACCTTCTGGGGATGAGTCAGTGTTCCTGGAGGCCTTTGGCACGGGCCCATCTACTTCCTGGGTGTCCCCACCAGCAGACCCCTTGGTGGACCTCCACCACAAGGGCATGGAAGGGGCCCGACACCGTAGAGCTCATCCCCAAACGCCCTGTCAAGGTTTTATCTCCCCCTTCTGATAGATGACCCTGGTTGTAAGGAGCCCTAGTTGATGCTATGTTGGTCACAGTGACCACAAAGAAGGAACTAGCACAGGAGAGTTCCTTAGTCTACCCTCCAGACAAGGAGTCCAGGTCGGTGGATAGGTTTGGGAAGCGCGCATACTCCTCAGTGACTTTTTCTATCCGTGCGCTGAATTATTTGGCACATGTGATTCGGCTTCAGTGAGACCTTGCTTCGGAATTTGCTGAGTCACCCCCAGAGTCTTTATCACCGCAGGACAGACAGCTGTTCTCAGCAAAAATGTCTACTCTGAAGTCAGTCTCAAACACATCTATGTGGCTACTTTCCCATGCCATGGAAGGAGCAGCTAGGGTGGCTGGGACAGGCAAAGCCATGAGGCGTCATGCCTGGCCAGATTGTGTCAGTTCACGGACCCTTTTAAGGCATCGTTTATCAACGCTCCATACGACGGTTCTTCCCACTTTGGAAAGACAGTACGTGACACACTTATCCAGAGCGAAAAGGACGGGAAGACTTTGTCTGCCATCGGAGTCCACTTCTCTAACTCTCAGCGGTCCTTGTCTAGGAATCAAAGAGGGCAGAAGAAGATGTGGTTCTGAAAATCTCAATTTTGCCAGGATTCTCAGGACAGCTATTCCCCCAGAGGCAGAGGGGGCAGGATTGATCGACGCCGACCCAGAGGTAATCGACGCCGACCCAGAGGTAGAGGGTGTCCCAGGAATTTCGGGTCTAGGGAACGTTTCTCTGATAGACCCGGTCAGCAGCCCTGAGGGGTTGCCCGACTGTCTTACTCTGCAAGCAGTTGGGCGATGATTGTCCTTACACCCAGCGGCATGGGAGTCCATTACGACAGATCGCTGGGTTCTTCAGATAATATCCAGAGGTTACTCTATTCCTTTCGTTGCCCCTCCAAATATTACAAAACACCTCCCAGATGTTCCACCCACTCACAGGGAGGCCACAGCTCTAGAGGTTTCAAAGCTGCTTCTCAAACAAGCCATCGAAAAGGTCCCCCCCGATCAGTCCAGATTAGGCGTCTACTCAAGGGTTTTTTTGGTGCCAAAAAAGATGGGGGACCTCAGGCCCATTCTAGACCTGTCAACATTAAACCTGTCGGTAGCCAAACAGAAATTCTGGATGGTCACCCTACAGTCCATTCTACCTTATCTCCGAGAGTGCGACTGGATGTGCTCTTTAAACCTTCAGGATGCTTACTACCACATCAAAATACACAGAAGCTCCAGGAGGTTTCTGCGCTTCCAGCTGAGAGCCAGTCATTTTCAGTTCAGAGCCCTACCCTTTGGTCTCACCACAGCCCCCAGGGTGTTCACCAAGGTAATGGCAGTTGTAGCGGCTCACCTGAGGCTTCAGGGTATTCAGGTGTTTCCATACCTAGACGACTAGCTCTTCGCTGCGCCCAACAAGCATCACTTGTGTCTGGCCCAAGATTATTTCATTCGGTTAGCAGACCTACTGGGAATTACAGTCAATGTTCACAAATCCCATTTGCAACCAGTAAAAATTCTAGACTTCATTGGGGCATGGTTGGACACTTTGCAGATGAAGGTATTCCTAACTCCAGACAGGATTCTACATCTCAGGTGCCACATAGCGAACCCCAAGTCTTCAAAGGCGAATGAAGTTCTCTGGGCTTTGGGCTCCATGGCTGCCGCCATATCTATTCTCCCTTATGCGCTCCTTCACATGCGGGTTGTTCAATGGACTCTATCTATTCAGTGGTCTTGGCTAGACCTACCCATGGAATTTCCGATCAAGATCAGTCATGTCTGCAGGACATCTCTTCTTTGGTGGTTAACTTCACCAGAGATATCAAAACGACCCCATTTGCATCACCCCCGGTCCAAAACCACAGTGACAATGGACACCTCCCAACTCGGGTGGCGGGGACACTGTTCGGGAAGGACAGTCCAAGGCACGTGGTCCCAGACAGAGACCAATTTGCACATAAATGTTCTTAGAGATGAGGGCAGTGCTTTTAGCATTAGAAGCCTTTCACATAGTCCTCCCTCTCAGATTGATTGCAATTCAGTCAGACAACAAGTCGGTCGTCTGGTATATCAACAAGCAGGGGGAACCAGATCCTACCCTCTATGTCGTGAGGCCATGAGAGTGTGGGAATGGGCAATTTCCACCAGTTGGTTTCTGATAGCAATGCACATCCCGGGGCGCTCCAACATTTTAGCGGACAGATTGAGCCGAGCCATTCTGATACCTTACGAGTGGTCTCTGAAACAGTCAGTAGCGGAGGAGATTTTCCTTGCATGGGGTCAGACTTGCTGCGATCTCTTCACATCTCTTTCCAACGCGAAGTGCAGCGAGTTCTTTGCTCTGATTGCCTCACCAGGGGAAGTCCCCAGAGATGCTCTAGTCCATGCTTGGTCCCCCGGGCTTCAGTATGCTTATCCACCTTTTCCTCTCATTCCGAAGTTTCTTCAGAAAGCTTGCCAACTACGGTGCAAAGTAATCCTCATTGTCCCGTTCTGGCCTCGTCAGGTTTGGTTCCCATTCCTTTGGTCTCATCTCTTAGCTCCCCCGTGGGTTCTGGATCCCTTCCCAGATCTAATTTCCCATCTGTCGGGGACACGTCCGCCCGATCTGGGCAGCCTCAAGCTAACAGCTTGGTTGCTCCAGTTCCGTTAATTGCCAGGACTCCCGGTCTTTCATCCCAGGTAAAATCCATTCTGGTGGCCTCTCTTAAAGACCCCACTAGGAAACTTTATTGCAGTAAATGGAAGCGCTTTTCCATTTGGGCCTCACAGAGAAAAATAGATCCCTTTACAGCCCCTGTTCCAGCGGTGTTGGACTTCCTGTCTAGTATCTTTCAGCAAGGAGCTAGTTCCTCCACAGTGAAAGTACAATTGGCAGCCATTTCCAGATTTCACGTTGGTGAAGACAACATGGCCTTGGCCTCCTCTAGGCTGTGTAAGGCTTTTCTTAAAGGTACTTTTCTGTTACGGCCCCCTGTCAAGGATTCAGTGCCTCCATGGATACTTACTTTTGTTTTACAGGCATTGGAGGCCCCTCCTTTCGAACCTGCAGCTTTGGTGGACTTAAAAATTTTTGTCCTGGAAGACAGCTTTCCTAGTTGCCATTACATCGGCTAGGAGAGTTTCTGAGCTTCAAGCTCTGTCTGCCATGCCTCCGTATTTGGTCTTCCATAAGGATAGGGTCTCCCTCCATACAACCCTTCCTTCTTACCTAAAGTGGCATCTGAAGCAAACACAAACCAGTTCATTAATCTGCCCGTTTTCTTTCCCAGCTTCCAAAATAAAGGTAAATACAAACTCCATTTGTTAGATGTTCGTAGACAGCTTAGTTTTTATCTTCATAGAACAAAGTCTTTCTGCAAGACTGACCAATTGTTTGTTTCCTTTTCCAAAGCGTTTATGGGAAAAGCTAATGTTAAGTTGTCAATCTCGCCTTCATTCTTGCTTAATGGGTTCGGAGCCGATCCTTGGCTCCGACTCGGCACTTGCTAAGCTCGAGAGTCACTTTTACCAGCTCGAGGCAGCCCCATATCCCATGATGCAAGGCGGTAAGTACCCAGATCTCTGATGAGGTCCTCCTTTACCAGCTCCTGGTAAGTGATTTTACATTACTGTTTTGCCCTTTTCTTCTAAAACTTTAAAATTAATAGTTTTAGTCCAGTTTTAGTCCCATTCTGACTAGAATTTCCCTGTCTCCTTAAAACTTTTAGTCAGACCTTCTCCCATCCCATTCCCCCCCCTTGTTAGGATGTGTGTGTGTGTGTGTTATTGATAGATTTTGGGATATTTAATATAATTTCTTGGACTGGTGTTGTTGTGTGTGTATTATTTCACCATGTCTAAGGAAAGGGTCTCAGGCTCTAAGAAGTGGTCAGAAGATGTCTCTGACAGACGGTCACACTTGCCTTTACTGCCTGTCTTCACCTGCAGGACTCCTGTGCTATATGTCATTCTTTAGCCAGAGAGTCCTGCAGGAGAGAAGAAATAAATTGATTTTGAGGGGCCTTCTTAAGCCAGAGGGCTCTCCGGCTAAGTCGGCTCCATCTAAGACTTCTTCCAAGGCCCAGGCTTCTGTGTCCAAGCCTGTGGCCTTAGCTCTGACTCTTTCAGAGTTGAGATCGGCTCCAGCTGGAGCCGATTCTGGTTTACACAAACCTTTGGCACCGATGGCTATCGGTGCCGATTCTGGTTCGACCACTTCGTGTCGGCTCCGATCGGTTCCGACCACCATGTGGCTCAGGCGTGTCGGCTTTATGGCTGTATAACTGTCGGTGCCGATAAGTTGTCGGCTCCGACAGCTTCTATGGTTTCATCGGCTCCGATGGTTCCTTCGAGGAAGAGGTCTAGGTCCCCTTCCTTGGAGCGGTACTCGGCTCTGGCTTCTCCTCTCCTCTCGGAGTGGAGCCATCGAGCCGATCTTCAAGGTCATCCAGGCTTTCTGACCATGATTTAGAGAGTGGTCAGTAGATTATTAAAATCTCAGGCACTGGCCCAAATGCTACATAGTCCGTCTCAACAGACGACTATTAGCCCACACCCCATTGCAGTTCCTCCTTGACTCTACCCCAGAGCTTGGAGTTGGAGTCTTGAATAGTTTCTGCTACGGCTGAGGGAGAGATACCCCTTCTGCTCCTTCAGCCTCTACTCTTATCTCCTCTTGAGACCTTCCTTAGAGGGATTCGGTGGTCGGGCTTCCCTGGTCTCCTCCGAGGGGTGAGTGGCATCGGACCCGACCCCACTCTTCCCTTGGAGCCTTGGTGAGCTCTGCTCCGACATCTGCCTCGGAGCCTTCCTGGGTCCTGGAGTTCCTGGCTCTTGAACGGGTTCTCTCGGACCTCCCTGGGAGGGGAGCCTTGAGGTGATGAAGAGTGTGCTGGCCACTGGACTCAGCCAGCAGTCTGTTCGCTTAGCTGCTCCCTCTATGGTGCCTGTTGACATCTCTGCCACTTCTCTTGCCCCCGGACCCAGAGATCCTCCGCCTCAGGTTTCCCCACTGGGAAGAACCCGATTCTCCTGATTTGTCGGGAGATCCTCCACGGAAGAGGACCTGTAAGAGGAAACACGAGACTCCCGAGTCTATCACTTCAGATACTGACTTAGATGAGTCAGAGGGATCCCCAAGATCCTCTGAGGATGTCTCCTTCTCAGACATCCTAGAACTCCTTAGACAGAGGGAAACTGGCCCACCAATAATCCCTCTAAGGATGAGTCAGTATACCTGGGCGTTTTGATCTCGGCCCTCCACCTCCTGGGTGTCTCCGCCTTCACCCTTATGCAGGTTATTGCTCGAAGGCATGGGCTGCTCCTGACTCTGTAGAGCCAGTCCCTAGGAGGCCTTCTAAATTTATTACTGCCCGGACAAGCAATTCCTCACAAAAGGTGTCCCTGCTGATGCCATGGTGGTGGCTGCCACTAAGAAGGAACTTGCAGATCCTTCCGTACCTGTCCATCCTCCTAATAAGGACTCTAGGACCATGGATAGATATGGTAGGCGGATGTTCTCTTCAGCGACCTTTGCTATTGAACTACCTATGTCACTTCACCAGACTCCAGAGGGATATCCTTAAGGAGCTAGGTGAAGTAGTACAGGATCCTACAGCTGCAGGGGCTCAGGAAAAAATTGCTTTGCAGCTAGGAACCCTTAATTCTATTGCTAACTCCTCCATGCGACTGATATCATATGCTGCTGATGGAGCGAGTAGGCAGGTACAGGGGTGGCTCTTAGACGCCAAGCCTGGATGCTCTGTAATTTTGCAGATCCCTTTACCTTCACAAACTCTCCCTTTGATGGGTCAGCTTTGTTTGGCCCTCAAGTGAAGGAAACGTTGACCAGGTGTGAGCAGGACGGCAAAACTCTTTCTGCCGGAGTCCATTTTCCACCTTCTAGACCTTACCCCAAAGGGCAGAAGGGTGGCAAAATGTGGTTCCAAAATCCCAAGGAGTCACGCCGATTCACGTGGTCAGTTTACCCCTAGAGGCAGAGGGGTAACAACAACAGACGCTCTAGAGGCAGAGGGGTCCACAAAACCAGGGAAGCAGAGAGCCTCTCTCTGACAGGCCCTTTCAGCATCCCTGAGATGTTGCCCGACTGTCCGTCCTTGGAGGCAGTCGGGAAGACTATCGCTGTACCCAGAAGCCTGGCATTCCCTCACTCAAGACAGATGGGTACAGTCGATCATATCCGAGGGTTACAAAATTCCTTTCGAGGAAAGTCCTTTCTATCACTCAAATTCCCTTCCAGATGTACCACCGGTCTAAGGGAAATTGCAGAGTTAGAAGTCTTAAAACTACTGCAAAAAGAGCCATTCAGCCAGTTACAACAGATCTTTCAGAGCCGGAATGTACTCAAGGTTCTTTTGGTCCCCAAAAGACGGAGACTGGAGACCAATATTGGATCTCAGCAGACTCAACAAGTCTGTGAGGAAGACACGATTCGAATGGTCACTCTTCAGTCAATTCTGCCCTTCTTACAGAAGGACAACTGGATGTGCTCAGTAGATCTTCAGGATGCGTGCTATCACATAAAAATTCACAGACGCTCCAGGAGATTTCTCCACTTTCGGCTGGGGTCCAGTCATTTCCAGTTCAGAGCCCTGCCCTTTGGTCTCACTACAGCCCCCAGAGTGTTCACCAAATGTATGGCAGTGGTCACGGCTCACCTGAGACGTCAAGGATTCCAGGTGTTTCCGTATCTCGACGACTGGCTCCTTTCAGCCACCACCAGGCATCAGCTTGTTCAAGCCAGGGATTACACGATAAATCTTTGTTCTCAATTGGGCATCTCGATCAACTCCGAAAAATCATCCTTATCGCCCTGCCAGTCTATTACTTTCATAGGCGCAAACTTAAACACTGTTCGGATGTCAGCTACCCTTACAGATCAAAGAATTTCAGACATTCAAAGTCATGTCAGGATCATTCTTGCCAACAAGAAAGTACAGGCCAGAATGGTTTTAAAGGTATTAGGCCTCATGGCTGCGGCCATTACTCTTCTTCCCCTGGCTCGCTTCTACATGCGCCTTCTTCAATGGATGTTGTTCACTCAGTGGTCTTACCAACAACTTCCAATGCGTCACCAAATACTGGTGACTCAAATTTGCAAGAATCATCTTGCTTGGTGGATCACTTCTCCCCAGATTCACCAAACACTTTGTACCCCCATCCCCGGTAGCCACTGTCACCACAGATGCCTCCCTGATCGGGTGGGGGGGTCATTATCAGGGCAGGATGGTTCATGGGACGTGGCAACCTTTCGAATACCACCTGCACATAAATGTCCTAGAGATGAGAGCAGTGCTTTTAACGTTGCAAGCCCTCAACGACTTTCTTCCCGTAGGGGCAATTGCAGTCCACACAGACAACATGTCTGTAGTTTGGTATATCAACAAACAGGGCGGAACCAAGTCCTACCCCTTGTGTCGAGAAGCTCAGACTTTGGCAATGGGCGATCTCCTCTCATCGGTTTCTGGTAGCAACGCACATCCCTGGGAAAACCAACATTTTAGCGGACAGATTGAGCAGAGCTATTCTCATGCCTCACGAGTGATCTCTCAAGCAATCTATAGTGGAAGAGATTTTTCTGGAATGGGGTCGCCCATGTTGCGATCTTTTTGCTACTCCCCAAAACAGCAAATGCCCAGACTTCTTCTCTCTCTTCCCACTGCCAGGCCATCCCCCCAGAGACGCTCTGACCCAGGATTGGCCCCAGGGACTTCTTTATGCCTTTCCTCCTTTTCCTCTGATCCCTCAAGTTATCCAGAAAGCAACCGTTTAGAGAGCCAAATTGATTCTCATTGCTCCTTATTGGCCTCGACAAATTTGGTTTCCGTTCCTCCATCGTCACCTTTTGGTGCAGCCGTGGCATCTGGACCCAGTGCCAGATCTTCTGATTCACCAATCCGGTCAGCTGCACCGTCTATCCCCTCTCAACCTCACAGCATGGTTGCTCCACTTCCTTCCTTAGCCAGGCTTCCTATGATCTCTAACCCTGTTAGAGACATCCTAGTAGCTTCTTTAAAATCCTCTACCAGGAGGATTTATACAAGCAAATGGAAACGTTTCTCTTATTGGGCTAAAGCCAAGAATATTGATCCCTTCACTGCTCCAGTTCAAGCAGTTTTGGATTTCTTAGCGGAGATTTTTCACGCGGGCTCCTCTTCTTCCACAGTTAGAGTTCAGTTGGCTGCTATCTCGAACTTTCATGTCGGGTTCGCAGATCACAACATCATGTCCCACAGGCTTTGTAGAGCCTTCTTGAAAGGAATTTTCCTCCTGAAGCCTCCAGTCAGGAGTCCTCCTCCTCACTGGGACTTAAATTTAGTGCTGACATCCCTGATTCTTCCCCCCTTCGAGCCAGCTGTTTCTTGTTCCCTGAAATTTCTTTCATGGAAAACTTTATTCCTGGTAGCTATTACATCGGCTAGGAGGGTGTCTGAACTTCATGCTCTATCTGTTCGCCCCCCCTATTTGGTCTTCCACAAAGACAGAGTATCATTGAGAACTAATCCGACCTTTTTGCCTAAGGTCTCAAAGACTAATTTGAATCAAGCCATTGATCTCCTGTATTTTTTCCAAACTATTCAAATAGATCGGAACAAAAACTGCATTATCTTGATGTCCACCGCCAACTCAGATATTATTTGGACAGAACAAAACAATTCAGGAAATCCGATCAACTCTTTGTTTCCTATGCTGATAACAAGAAAGGCCTCCCTGTCTCAAAAGTGACCTTATCTAGATGGCTTTCTTCTGTCATCTCTGAAATTTATCGGCTCAGGGGAAAACAGCTGTGCTCAAAACCTAAAGCACATTCAACCAGAAGCTTAGCTACTTCTACAGCCTTTCAAGCTAGACTTCCTTTAGACACTATTTGTGCAGCGCCACTTGGGCCACTCCTCATACATTTGTTTCCCATTACAAATTGGATTTGGCCTCCAGGGACAGAGCCAGTTTTGGCTCTACCGTCCTCGAGAGTCTGTTCCATTGAGCCACCCAGGATAGAGGTGCTAGGGACGGTCCCATCAAGCAAGAATGAAGGCGAGATTGACAACTTAACATTGAGAAGTTATGTACCTACCATAACGTTCCATGTTAGTTGTCTTCTCTCGCCTTCTTTCTTGACCCTCCCTCCTTCCCCAGGCCTGGACAGACCTTTCTCTACAAAGAATGATAGTTCTGAAGACCATACAGAGCTGGTCTTTCTACCATCCTACAGGTTTATTTCTCTTCTTCTTTCTTCCTTTGGGAAGTTATTATGCTAGGTGCTATTGCCCTTTTGTCATCAAACGAGATCTGGGTACTTACCGCCTTGCATCATGGGATATGGGGCTGCCTCGAGCTGGTAAAAGTGACTCTCGAGCTTAGCAGTGCAGTCGGAGCCGAGGATCGGCTCCGAACCCATCAAGCAAGAAAGAAGGCGAGAGAAGACAACTAACATGGAACGTTATGGTAGGTACATAACTTCTCATTTCTAAAGTTTCTTTAGCCAGATGGATCACTCTGCATTTCACATGCCTTCAAAGCAAAAGGTTTATCTCCTCTTAGTATAGTTAAGGCTCACTCTACCAGGTCCATGGCGACTTCTGCTGCTTTTTGGTCCAGGGTACCTTTGGACAATATTTGTGCAGCAGCGACATGGGCCAGTTCACATACCTTCATTTCCCATTACAAATTGGATCTGATTTCGAGGGGTAAAGCATCCTTTGGCTCTGCGGTGCTCAGGAATATCCTTCCATAAGGGCCTCTCAGGATCAGAGTAGCTGGGGACTCTGTCCCACAGGTTGCAGATAAAATTAAGTTAACTACTTCAGATAAAGAAGTTATGTACTCACCATAACGTTCCATCTGAGTAGTTATACTTAATTTTTGTGCAACATTTCTTCCCTATGTCCCCCGGACCTTATCCTGCTTTCAGGTTTGGTTTATTTGGTTGAGTTGCATATATATATTGTTAGTTGCAGCAAACTCGATCTGAGGGAAGATAGGAGATGGTAGGGCATTATGGGTAAAGGGAGGAGCTCGGAGCTTGGAGCAGATGCTAGAGAAAAAAGTTGCCGGCTCGGATCCGATACGGATCCGTATACCCACAGGTTGCAGAAAAATGAAGTATAACTACTCAGATGGAACGTTATGGTGAGTACATAACTTCTTTATTTATATACAAGTGTGTATTTTCTAGTTTCATTTTATTTGTATTTGTTAACTAGGATAAATCACTGATTTCCATGGTCCTTTATCAGATTTCCCAGGAGTACTGTTAGGTTAAATGACTTTCTGAAAGTCGCACATGCAGACAATGGATGCTGAGGGAATCAAACCCTAAACCACTGGACCATAGGAAACGGCTTGTTAGCAGCTGTTTAATCTTCTGTGCCAGTTGTCAGGTAATGTGTGTGTGTGTGTGTGTGTGTGTGTGTGTGTGTGTGTGTGTGTGTGTGTGTGTGTGTGTGTGTGTGTGTGTGTTTTGAATGGTCAGAAGAGTGAACGCTCTTTTTGTCTTGATTTTCAGCCTGCTCACTGCTTTTCATGCAAGTGCATAGTACAACTGGGTCTGGGTATTTGTTGTTTCTCCACTGTTAAGCAGTCTCGGATTTGATACATATATTTAGCAGGGGTATGAGGGGTGACCCCCTGCAGAAATATTGTTTTTTTTTTTTTTTTTTAAATATTTTTTTCAGTCTTTTTAGATTAATTCTAAAAGAATAATTCTTCTTGGATTTATAGCCAAGATATGGCAATATTATATCTTAATTCCCCAGATATGGGATGGGTTAATATAGTGGGTCTTTGAGTGTTGGAGCCCTGAGTCATTTTACAGAGTGCCTCTGCCCAAAAGGGGCATTGGCAGTACCCCAGGAGTGAATTTACAGTTCCCCATCCATTTATCCAAATTCTTTTTGAAGACAGTGAGGGACGGACTTATGTTTTACGAAGATGGGAAATTTTTTCAATAGACAAAGTAGCCTTTGGCATACAAATCTGTCTGTCCAGCAAGTTTTGTTTAGAGTCACAAATAAGGTTCAGGAAAATGGAATGCATAACCCTTGTATAATGTTTCTTGTGAATATGTAACATTTTCATCAGAGCTGGATCAGAGAGTGCCTTGTCGGTCAGGCATAAGTCCCCTCTTAATAAGTGATATGAGAGCGAGTAAAGGGATAGGGC
Source organism: Protopterus annectens (assembly GCF_019279795.1). Taxonomy (NCBI): domain Eukaryota; kingdom Metazoa; phylum Chordata; order Ceratodontiformes; family Protopteridae; genus Protopterus; species Protopterus annectens. The sequence continues at coordinate 106,730,444 of NC_056744.1, read as the reverse complement.
CTTTAGTTGGTCTGTATAATATTATTTATATATACATATATATATATATATATATATATATATATATATATATATATATATATATATATGTATGTGTGTATATATATATATATATATATATATATATATATATATATATATAGTTCTTCACAAAGTCGAGGCCGCAATCTCAAAAGTCATATGGCCGAGACCATATGCTCGAAATTGTGGAAGCTCGACTCTGTGAATGGGGAATGGCATACAGCACAGAACATGAGATTTCCCTTTCTGCGCTGTAGTGCGATCTCGGAGTTGGAATAAATAAGTAGCTTGGGGTGTGGGGGGTGCAGGGGGGCTTATGTTAAATTTCTTCTTTTTCTGCTCCCTTTCACGAAGTCTAGCTTCAGAAACTCGAGCATATGGCTTCGACCATATGCATTTTGAGTTTCTGAATGTTCGACTTTGTGAAGGTGAACCATATATATATATATATATATATATATATATATATATATATATATATACACATTTGTAGTTTTTTTTTTTTTCGTGAGAAACCTCTGGGGCCATTCCAATTGGTGTTGGTGCCTGGTTAGGTACACACAGAAGGGAGCATTGTACTTGATTATGGGCCTGATAAGGGCAGAATACAATGGCACTATGACTTCCTTTGATCTTGATGCCATGCCTTTGCTTATAAGTTAAGCCACACAGAAGGATTTCCTTGCTACTTTAGCTACCTGGTGGTCAGAGTTATTGTCTATCTGTGTTCCTAGGTTTCTCATCACTAGGTCTACTTTTAGTGGTATGCTATCAGTATTATAATATGCAGGGATATCTGATTTACCAAAGGGTATGATTGCACATTTTTGGCATTTAGTCTCAGACCATGGTTTTGCCACCAGTTTTTTGTCAGGTTTTTGTCTGTTTGTAGGATGTTAACATCATTTGGGGATTCATTGATTTTTCCCAACTTACAGTTGTCAGTGAACTTAGGTTCATAGATTCATAGGTAGGTACTAGGCTATCAGCCTAAGGGCCTAAGTAAGCCTAGCCAACTAGGTTCCCTGGCTTATGCCACCCAAGAAAGTTAATTTCCTGTGCCCCTGTTGAGCAGAGCCACAGAAGTGATCCCCAGGGTATATTTCCTATTTCCCATCCACTCATCAAGATTTTTCTTGAACAGTGCTAATGAGGAACTTTGCTTGACATATATGGGTAGATTGCTCCAGAGTATACAAAGTCTCTGGGACAGGAATCTAACCCTCCAGCATGTTCTGTTTATTGTGGTGACAAGGGTTAGGTCCCTAGAGTGTGTACCTCGGAGGGATTAGGATTTCTTTAGGTGTAGCATGTCCAAAAGCCCTGGGTTTGACATAGCCTTATATGATAGGCAGAGATCTCCTCAGAGTAGGCGATATGCTACAGAGAAAAGCTGGAGTTTTTTTGAGACTGTCAGTGTAGGGCATCTGTTTGAGGCCAGTAATCCTCTTTGTGAGGTACTTCTGTGGCCTTTCCAGCTGCTGCAGATGTCTTGTAAGGTACATTCCAAAAGGGGCGCTGTACTCTATAATGGGTCTAATGAATGCTGAGTAGAGGGGAATAATCTCTTTTTGTCCTGGATGAGAACCCTTTTGTGATGAGGTGTGCCACATAGAAGGATTTCCTGACTACTGTGGCGATGTGATTATCAAAGGAGAGACTACTGTCCACCTGGGTCCCAAGGTCTCTTATCACACATTAGGCATTACATAGACTGCTGTTTATGTGGTAGTTCATGGGTACAAAGTTTTTACCAAAGGAGATGACTGCACTTTTTGGCATTGAGCTTGAAACCATGCCTCTGACACCAGGCATCTGTCTCAGTTAAGCCCTTCTGTAGGATGTCCACATCATTTGGGAGCTTGACTATGGCTCCTATTTGCAGTCATCTGCTAACTTCATTAGCCTGAGGCCTTCTGTGTTAGCCTGTACTTCAGAGAAGTAGATACCAAACAGGAGAGGTCCCAGGACTGAATCCTCTGGTACTCCACTTCTCACTGGTTTGAAGTCACATTTGGAGTCTGCAACTTTTACAGTGTGGGTTCTGTCAGTGAGCCAGTTGGCAACCCATCTTGTGACATAGGAATTTATACCTAGTTTAGTGAGTGTAACTATAATTCCAGAATGGGGGATGGTGTCGAAAGCCTTTGCGAGGTCACAATAGGCTGCGTGAACCACCTTACCCTCCTCTACGGCTTTGATGACTGTCTCAAAGAAGTCAATCAGGTTCAGAATGCATGATCTGCCTTTCACAAACCCGAACTGGGTGGGGTCCAGAGTTTGTAGGTTACCAATGTCTTTGTTTGAGTTCCATGATGATACGTTCCATGGCCTTGCAGACCAGGCTCATCAGGCTAATAGAGCGATAGTTCCCAGGATCAGTGGTGGCTCCCCTTTTGTGGAGTGGGATAACTGTTGCTGTGCGCCATTTAGTGGGCACAAAGCCTGATGTGAGACTATGATTGAACATGGTGCTTAGGTGGGGAGCCAGTTCGTTCTGAAGTTCATGTAAAACGCAGCCTGGGATGTTGTCCAGTCCCATGGATGCTGTGTTTTTGGTTTTAGAGTGTGCAGCTTTTACCTGCATAGATGTGATTACAGGGACTCTGCATTCTTCCTGTATAGATATGGGCCTTGTAGGGGGCGACGGTGTGGGGGGGTAAAGTTAGCACTGAACCTATCTGCCAGGATGTTGGTAATATCAGTTGGTTCTGTAATTTTCGTGCCGTTGTGCTGTAACTCAGAGCAGATCTTGGTGTTGCCATTGAGATTCTTTACATAGCTATAGAATGCTTTGTGGTTGCCCTTAGAGTTGGTGACAATTTTGTTTTTGTAGCTTGCTTTGGAGGATCTTATAAGGGATCTCAGCTTCTTACTGAGGCTGACCAGGGAGCCCCTCCACTCATGGGATTTTACTCTCTTTTGCAACAGTTTCTTCCTTCTGTTGTAGAGTTTGTTTATGGCAGGGGACCACCAGATTAGCTTCCTTTTTTTGGAGTATAGCATCTTGGTTCTGTTTGGGATAGCACGATCCATGCACTCATGTAAGTGCTTATAGAGTACATTTGTGTAGGATTCAGCAGTCGTAACTGTATTGTCCATCTGCATGGGTGTCATGAAGTTTGCCACTTCTGTCTTAAGAAGCATGAAGTTGGCTATGGAGACATTTTTTACCATGGTTTCCTTAATGGTGGGTGGGGGCGGGATGCAGATATCTAGGGTGATTAGCTTATGGTCAGATCCGACCAATGAGGAGTTGACTTCAGGTGTGGAACACTGGTCACTCATGTTGGTAATGACTAGGTCTAGGATATTGTTGCCCCTGGTGGGGGTGTGGATAAGTTGATCCAGGGCATTGGAATTTATGAATTCCAGAAAGCATTGAGCGAAGGATTTGGTACATGAGTAGTTTTCCCAGTTAATGGTGGAGTAGTTGAAATCGCCCATTATTAGCGTGTTTGGTTGAACCCTAATATTTTCCAGTATATCAAGAAAAGATGAGTGGGAATCCTGGGGCATGGTGGGGGATCTGTAGCAAGCTACAATTTGGATTGCAGTTTTGCTCAGAGTTAGCTGCACTTGGATAACCTCGGATGCATTATACTGCGCAACTAGCCTGGAGGTGTGGATATCCTTAATGAATATGGACACACCTCCGCCTTTTGTGCTCTGGTCCAGGTTAGATGGCCAAAAAGTGTGGTATGTGTTATAGCCTGGTAATGCAGGGGTGCTCTCTAGAGCCTTGAACCTGGTCTCAGTCACTGCACAGATATCGATGTTCTCCATTTTAAGGAGTGCCTTAAGTGAGTGCATTTTGAGATTGACTTCTAGCATTGAGTTGCATTACCCTCAGTTTTTGCTTGCCTGTGCCTGTTATTTGTCTTTTGAACCTTGCCCAAAAAAGGCACTGTAGGGTCGGCAAGACCCTTAGCCAGTATCCGGAATCCCAGGGGCGTCAGGTGCAGGCCATCTCTGGCAAAGCATCGTGGTCTGTCGACCATGTCAACCCAGACAGACAGATACTGGATCCCCTTAGAATGACACCAGAAGCTTAGCCAATTGCTGAAGTCAATCATTTTGTCCTTGTACTGTGGTATCATTCTGGGCGATGGCAGGATGCTACTCAGGGCTATGGTCATACCTGCCTGGGCTACAACATCGGAGAGCTCTTCCATGTCTCTTTTCATGTAGTCCAGGGAGGGACAGTTCAGGTCATTCACACCAACATGGACAATGACAAAGTCATATTTGTACTTGTTGTGGAGTAACCTGAGTGGTGGGTTATGTGGCAGATCCTGGCATCTGACAGCTGACAGTAACCTTCTCCTTGTTTAGCCTGGTGAGTGGGACATCGGTGTGCCTGACTATAGAGTCACTTATGACTGGTGTGTTGGCTACGTTGTTTTGCCTTATGGGCTGTGGTTTATTGGCACACTGAGTCTGTGGGCTATGTGTCATTTGGGTTGTGTTGGGGGGTGGAGGTTGCTTGCGTTTCTGCTTTGGAGGTCTCTGTTGCTTGAGCCAATTATTATTGAGAGCCTCTGTGAATGATTTTGTGTTTCTATGTGTGGATTTTGGTTGTGTAGGTTTAGGGGAACGATGTGATGAGTGTGGTGTGGTGCAAGTGTTTACCTTCTCCTCTTGACTGTCAAGTTCAGTCTTGGTTGGAGAGAGCTTTACCTCCATTTTGGCTAGATAAGTGCATCTCCACAGGTTGTGTTGTTGGGTGGTAGGAGGAGAGGGTTGTCTGTGTACATGAGGCAACTGCTACATTGACCCAAGATGTCCAGATTCATCAGATATACAGTAGAGAACACTGGGAGCTGACCCTTGGACATGCCTGAATAAAAAACTCCTTTCCTGTAGACAAGTGAGGAAAGTGAGTACAAGAGCTGTTTTTCTCTAAGCAAGTGAGGAAAGTAAGTACAAAAACTGTTTTCCTCTAGGTAAAGAGGAAGGTTGAGTGCTGTAGTAATTTGTATCTTATTTAGTGCTAACAACAAGTTCTGAACAAGTGCTGAGTGCTCAGCAATAAGCAAATTCAAGTGCGAAAACTAAGAATCTGTACCTGGATCTTGTGGTAGATAGGCTACCTAGTGCTTACCACTCCCACTGATAAGCTAGAATGCTTCCCTCCAACACAGAAAGGCTTGGGGGGCTCAAAAGCTTACAAACATTCCTGGATACAGCAAATCTGTATCTGGACTAGACTAGTTACAGGAAATGTGGGAAACAAGTTCAAACGCGGGCTTTTAAACCAGAAAGTTGAAAGAGATGGAAAAGCTGCCAAACGGTCAATAAACTACAATTTCTGGGCCAGAAACCACTCTTGTGGTAGATAGACTACCTAGCGCTTACCACTCCCACTGATAAGCTAGGAGGCTTCCCTCCAACACAGAACTTCGTGAGCCAGAGGCCCCCAACATTGTCCTTCACTTCAGAGACGTATATACCAAACAGGAGGAAGTGGCACTGAGCCCTGTGGGACACCGCTGGTAACAGGTTTCTTATTGGAAGTGGATTCATCTATCTGGACAACATGTCCTGTCAGTGAGCCAGTTGGGTATCCACCTGGTGATGTAGGGGTTTATGCATAACTCAGTAAGTTTATCTATTATTCTTGAGTAGGGAACTGTGTTGAAAGCTTTGGCCAGGTCTAGATAAGTAGTGTGTACTGTTTTACCCTCATCCATGGCCCTGAGGACTTTCTCGAATAACTCCACCAGAATGAGCAGGCAAGACCTCGCTTTGACAAAGTCAAATTGGGTATGGTCCAGTTTTTGGAGAGTTCCTATGTTATTGATCAGATCCATGATAATTCTCTACATGGCCTTGCAGATACGACTGGTCAAGCTTATGAGCCTGTAGTTCCCTGGGTTAGTTGATGGACCCCCTTGTGCAAAGGGATGACTGTTTCAGTTCTCCATTCCTCTGGAACAAAGTGTGTCAGGAGGCTTTGGTTAAAGAGGATTTCTGGTGGCCCTGATAGATTCTGTTTTAAGCTGTTTAATAAGCATCCTGGAATGTTGTTGGGACCCATGGAGGCTGTATGTTTGGCTTTAACGAGCGCAGTAAGTACTTATTCCCTTATAATGGCCAGTAGGGGGATGGCTGCTGGTATTTCTTTAGGTGTGGTAGGAGCTGATGGGGAGGGAAGAAGTTTGAATTGAACTTGTCAGCCAGCAGGTTTGCTATAGTTTCAGGATGGGTTTGAGTGTTGCCATTCATAATTAACTCAGCACATTGCTGAGCATTTCCCCTGAGGTTATGAACATAATTAAAAAAAGCCTTATGTTATTTTTCACCTGGGAGGCTATCTTTGCCTCATAGTTTGCTTTGGTAGATTTGACCAGCTGTCTAATTTGTTTAGACTGGTTAGTGTCTTTTTTCACTGTTTTGTCTGTTCCATCTTGGCTTTGGAGAGGATTTTTTTCCTTTTGTTAAATAGCCTGTTCATGCTAGGGGTCCACCAGGATGGTTTATTTTTGCCAGTAATCATAGGTTTGACTCAGACAGGTACTGCCTCCTCTAAGCAGCTATGAATGTGGTTATACAGTGCGTTTATGTACAGCTCAGAGTAAGCCTCAGTGTTATCTGGGTATGGAGGGTTTTGGAAGTTTAATAAGCTGTCACTTATTTTGAGGTAATTGACCTCAGCAAAGGTCTTAGCAGGGTTGAAGTTTGATGGGGGTTGTAGGTTAGTTTTAATACTAAAGGAGATCATTTTGTGGTCAGCTCTTACCAGGGAGGAGTTAATGAATGGGAGGGAGCAGCATCCCCCCATTTGCTTGCTGTTTGATGAGACAATCATGTGTGTGTGTGTGTGTGTGTGTGTGTGTGTGTGTGTGTGTGTGTGTGTGTGTGTGTGTGTGTGTGTGTTTGTATGTTGTATATCCTTTGAATAATTGTAGGGAAGCCATAGAGTAGAGAATTAGAGAATAGTAGGGAAATTAAGTTTAAATGTACAGAGGATGTGTTGAGACAATCAGGAGTAGGTGGTCTAAAAGTGTAGAAGTGAGGTAAAATTAATTTTCAGTTTCTGTAGCTGAAGGAGATGCATATTGTTTATCTGGATAAGTAAATAAGAGTACAGCATACAGTGGTAATTGACACTGACAAAGAATGATCTGTGAATCAGACCTTTATTCTGGGGGGTTGGGTTCTAAGGTTGTAATGCATGGTTTTCTCAAACTTTTGACGCAAAATGGGAAAGAGCTTAAATTGATAATTTTATAGAGCAGGGATGCAACTAATAAATTATACTGATCTATGCTTGATTGGTAATCATTTTGACAGTAAGAGGCAGTGCTGCTGTCTGAGAGGATATGGCAATAAACTTGGAGCTATTATTAGCTGCTGTTTGTAGACCTGTCAGTCAGTCTTTGTTCTGTGGCTGTTGCAGATAGTCTAACCCATACCCTAGTTGTGGAAGAAGAACTCCTAGTCATCTTGCTGGTGAAAGATCATTTATTCTCGGATTACCCATTTTATAGGGGTGTAGCCTGCCATTCATTGGGTATAAAGCAGAGAAAGAAGTTGTGGATAGGATGCGAGTTTGTCATGGATTTCTCACACACACACACACACACACACACACACACACACACACACACACACACACACACACACACACACACACACACTTGTGCATGCATATGTGGTTTGTATGCATACAGGAAAGTTTGGAGGATCAGTCTTAGTGAAGCTGGATGAAACAGGAACACTCCAGCACAAGCCTATGCTGGACAGAAGGAGGACATTAAGATTTTGCTTTGAATGCACCCCAGTTGAGAACACAGCTGTAATATTGAGTGGTAAGACAGTAACATTCTTGCCTCATTCTGCTCTCCATTTGTATATACAGTATAAAATAAATAAAATAAAACTGAACGTGAAGCTTGAAATGAGGTAGAAGTATTGAGTGACATTAGAGTTTCTGTAGAACTGCTGGACCTAACATTTTATAAGATAAACGTGTGAAAAAACCTAAGGTAACAGATCTGAGAACTGCCGTCTGTAATAAGTCTTCTTTTACAAAAATATGACCTGCATAAAACTTAAGGCTTTGATAGTGATGTGATAAGTATTCTAGTAACTGGCAGCGTTCTTAGTATTAAAGTACCATGATAAGACAAGGTTTGAAAAACAATTCCTATTTCTGTTGATAAGCTGAATGTGATAATGCATTGGGATCTCTTCAGGCACAAAACATAGGGTCACTGGCTCATCAGCTTGCATATTTGCTTTTAATGCCAAAAAGGTCAAAAGCCTCTTGGTTCTACTCCCACATGAGGAACACAAATTTGTTTTACAATGCACATACCAGTACAGCACAAGGTACCATGCTTTGGATGAGATTAAGAATTGCACTGGGTGTGACGAGGGTGGACATTATTAGGAATAAGTATATTAGAGGGTCAGCCCAGGTTGGAAGGTTTGGAGACAAAGCCAGAGAGGCAAGATTACGTTGGTTTGGACATGTGCTGAGGAGAGATGCTGAGTATATTGGGGAAAAGATGCTAAGGATGAAGCTACCAGGTGACAGGAAAAGAGGAAGGCCTAAGATAAGGTTTATAGATGTGGTGAGAGAGGACATACAGGTGGTTGGTGTGACAGAGCAAGATGCAGAGGATAGGAAGAAATGGAAACAGATGATCTGCTGTGGCGACCCCTAACGGGAGCAGCTGAAAGATGATGATGATGATGTCTGAATTGCTGGTAGCTCAAGTGAATATAAAATATCCCTCAGCACTTATCAAAAAGAGTAGGAGTTGTTTTGCTTTCTTTTATATTTAATTTCCTACAAATCTTATTTTTGTATTTTATCATATACAGGGTCAACATCTTTATTAAATAAACACATTTTACACTGTAACATGAGTTTCTGTACATTAACAGAAAACAAGGCATAATAATATCATCCATTGTTATTGTCATGCAGTGTACATATATGCTTTTTTCAACAATTTTTATTCATACCAACATTACATAAACTGCTCAGTTCCTGCCATACCTTAAACTTCATTTCTTCATCCTGAATATTATGCTGCTTGTGTTGCTCCTACAAAATTCTAATTATTTCTGTGAATTGTGTACCTTTCCTTTCCTAAAAGATTTCACCTCCATTTCCTTTATCTCTTTCAAGATATTCAGAATTCTGTTATGTTTGGTATGGATTTTGAGTTCCATTTTCTAGTAAGTGATTTCTTTGGCAGGCAGTAGAATTAAACTTTTTAGGACCTCACTTTATGTAGGTAATTTGGGCAGCCATGGTGGTGCAGCGGTTAGCGTTGTCGCCTCACAGCAAGAGGTTCTCCAGTTCGATCCTCAGCTGGGGTGCCTTCTGTGCGGAGTCTGCATGTCCTCCCTGTGGTCATATGGATTTCCTCCGGGTGCTCTGGTTTCCTCCCACATACCAAAGACATGCTGTAATTAAATTGGACACTCTAAATTGGCCCTAGGTATGAGTGTATGTGTGCCTTCTGTGGAAGGTTGGGCGCCGGGCTGGCAACTTGACATCGTAAAAACTCTACTGTCAATCATGAGCGGACAGGTGATCTGCTGTGGCGACCCCTAACCGGGGAAAGCCGAAAGATGAAGAAGAACTTTATGTAGGTAATTCAGACTGTATGTCTAAACTGAAAAGAATCATGACCTTAATTACAGGCATTTGTTCTTCGAGCATTTCTGTTCAAGTGCTCTGTGGGAGATTTTTTAAATCTAACAACCAATTGCGTTTCCAAAAACATGTTCCCAGTTAACTGTCTTCCCCATCACAACTCCAGCATTTGCTATCTGCCTGAGCACACATTCTGTGAAGTCTGCTTAAAGTATAAAAGTACCTGCGCAACAACTTCCATGAAAAAATCCTAAACCTTTTGGACTTTGTTGCATACTTGGAAGTCTTACAGATTTCTTTTCACTATTTGTTTACAAATTGCTTATCCATTCACTTTTCTCAATCTTTTTTAACCTCCTCTGGTTGACTCTTAAACTTGTTATAGACTATTTTATACTCTTTACTAATAATCCTTTTTTTGACAACAGTGTCTGTTTTAGATGAAAATAAAAACTCTACCAGAAGTGGTCTGTCTTTTTCTATACTCCTGTATCAATTTCTCCTAAGGAAGGCAGTCTCTAACCTGCAGTCAGGGAAGGCAGTCTCAAACTTCTGCTTAGCGTCATCTCACTCTGTTACCTTTCCCTTCCAGGTGGTTTGCTTCCAATAACTCGGTTTCTTTGCTGAGTTCCTGTAGTACATTCCAGCCTGTTCTTGCCAATTTTCTGTATCCCTGTTGGTAAAATCAGCTTTCTCCATTCTTGTGCTAGCTTTTTAGAATACTTTCTTCTACTTTATGAATATAATATTCTATATGGTTCTTAAGGGCTTTCATCTAAAATCCTAGTTTATCTTTATCTGTCAAACTCCAGCCATCCTCCCATTTCATCATCTTCATCAGTTTCCACTTTGATTTATAAACTTTTGCTTGAGTTTTGAATGTGTGTCTTAACTGCATAATTTTAAAAGCACCCCTTCAAATCAAATAGCCTTAAACCACCTTGTTATGTGGAGAGAATCAACTTCTACAAAGTAAGTAAATAAATACAGATGCTATTAACTGCAGAAACTGAAGGTTGATGGACCATAAAATTAAATACCATATGTTTATTGTAAGAGTTTTCGTCTTAACACAAACTGACTCAAGACTTCATCAGACAAATCACAGCATAGAGCATTACTTCAGTTTATGTCCTAATCACATGACTGAAAACACATGGTCTAAAAGTGACATAACTGAATCCTAAGCTCAAAGAATGCATGTATGTAACATTTACTGTGTACATGTAATTATTAAACTTATTTTGTTAAGTCTATGATCTGAATTCCCTGTTAGCCCTTCCCCCACGATAATCCTTGATATGATCTGTTACATGAAAAATGAAAATTTTAAACTTCATACACCCCATAGCATGTCTAAAGTACTGTGCTCACTTTTGCTTTTTTAATGTTGTACATATGTTCATATATTCTTTCCTTTCATTTTCTTATTGTCTTATCTGTAAAAAACTATTCAGAAAAGGTACTGACTGCTGTATGTACCAGATACATCAAATTACATATGAAACGGCCTGAACAACTATAACTTCTATTTGTATTAATACAGTAAAGACTAGGACTATCCACAATGAACCTGCAATTACTGCACCTGTAACATTTACATGTACGTTTTCATGTACTTTCTGTAATATCTCCCATTTTCTATAATATTATCCCTCTCAAGTGTCTCTTAAGTTCACATTCCTTTTATTAATGAACTTAAGACTTCACTCACCTTTTTAGTTATATCCTGGTTTGCTGTTAAGATGTTCCAGTTCATTCTCATAATGTGTTTGATGTTCTATATGCCTTTATAGAATGAACTAATGCCATGAAACATTATTATCTGTGTTTTGTTTTTTTTACTCACTTATTGTTACTGTCCTTACACTTTTTAAAATCCTGTCCTTAACTATACTGGGATAACCTCTTCTTTGGATTAATTCATGTATTAACTTAATCCCCTCTGTTTTTCCATCTATGAGCTTTGGACCATATAACATTGGCTTTTTAACTATATTGTTGTAAAGCCATTCTGGGTGCATATCCCAATACACATTAACATCCAAATATGTTAATTTGGCCTTACTGTCAATACTTAAACATTTTAAAAAGCCAAAAGTGGAATTAATATATTTCTTAAAATTATGCATTTTGGCTTCTGACCTCTCCAAGTTAAAAAAGTCAGTAAAAACTAATGTTAATAAGTTATTATTATTATATAACTATTAATTTCCCCAGTAAGATATATCCAAGTTAGCATAATTGGGAACCATAACAGCACTCATTGCAACCCCCCTTTTCATTTATTTGCTTCTACCCTTTTCTAAAGATCCCACTTCCAGTTCTTTTATCTCTGTTACTGTATGCACTAATTCTAGTGCTGTTGGTTTAGACTTTGTTTTCCATTTTCTAGTAGTTGCTTTTTTTGGCAGACACCAGAATTAAACTGATCAAGGCTTTACTGTGCCTAAGCAATTCTGGTTCTGTATCACAGCTCAAAAAAATAATTTCCTTAGTTATACCAATTTTCTCACCTAGTATTTCTGACAGAGTAGTCTACTGGAAGTCTGCCAGCTCATTATACTCCCAGAAAATATGTTTCCAATTACCTGTTTCTTCTCCATCACACCGACAACGTTTGCAATATACCTGAAAAAAAATTCTTTGGAGTCTGCTTGGGGTATAAAAATAACTATACAAAAACTTCCAAGCAGAAATCCTAAATCTTCTAAACTTTATTACATATGTGTGAGCCATACACATATCTTCGCATTGTTACCATGTGAATTGCTTATCCAGTCTCTTTTCCCAAGCCTTTCTGACCTCCTCTGATTGATTCCTATAGTTATCATGCAATATTTTATATTCAATACTAGTTCTCTTTTTAACAGTAGCTTCTGTTCTAGGTTCTACTAAAAACTTTACCCATGCTGGGCTTTCACTTATGATCACCCTATTTGTTTCTCCTTTTCTATACCCTGGTATCAATCCTTGGTAGGGAAGGCAATCTCCAGCCTGCAGTTCATATATATTTTTGACCTGTTCCCATTCTGTTACTTTTCCCTCTCTAGTTGTTTGCTACCAATACCTTGGTTCCTTTGCCAGTTTTTCTTCAGTAAATTCAAGCCCTCTCTTGCCTATTCTCGGTACCCCTAATTGCAATCATCCCTATCGGCAGACTCTCCTTTCTCCATTCCCATGTTGTCTCAGTTCTTAGAATATTTTCTGGTGCTTTATGAATATAATATTTTGTATGATTATTGTTATTCTCCGTAAGGATCTGCATCCAAAATCCCAGCTTCTCCTGGCTTCTTGAGCCCCTCCCCCATGTCATCATCATCTTCATCATCCCTTTCAACTTTGAATTATAGCTCTCTGCTTGTACTGTGTTTAGGAGCCTCAACTGTGTAGCTCTGAAATACCCTTTCAAATCATCTAATCCCAAACCACCTTGTTCTATTGGAAGGATCAACTTATCCCACTTGAAACTTGCTCTATTCCCTTCCCAGAAAAAAAAACTCTTTATTAATTGCTGTCCACAGCTTCTCTTCTGGTTGAAAAAATATGCCTGACCTGTGTATAAAACAAAACGGACTAAAACATTTTCATAGGATCATAGGAGGTTACTAGGCTATTGGCCTTAGGGCTTTTACAAGCCTATCCATGTTTTACCCTTGTTCCCTCATAGACCAAGAGGAATAGCCTATATTAGCATGCATATTTATGATCAGCACTGACTGCCTCTATCCATAACAGAAATAGGTGAAATCCCCAGGGTGAATTTATGGTTTCGCATCCCCTTAAATAGGGTCATTGAGGAGCTCTGTTTAAATTGAATTGGGAGTTAGTTCCAGAGGAGTGGCAGCCTCTGGGAGTCTTCTTTCTCTCCAGCAAGTCCTGTTTATGTTGCAGGCTATATTAAGGTCTCTAGAGCGAGTGAGTCTTGTCCCATTTGATTTGTAGATGTGCAGCATTTCCATTAAGGCAGGGTCCAAGACTGCTCTGTAAGGCAGGCACAATTCACCTCTAAGCAGTCTATACGATACAGAGTATAGTGACAGTGCCTTCAGTCTGTCTGTGAAGGTCATGTAATGAAGGCCTTGATTTTTTTTTTATGAGAAACCTCTGAGGTCTTTCGAGCTTCTGCAGGTGTCTGGAGAGACCTCAGAGGTTTCTCACCAAGAAAATCCAAGGCCTTCATCATATGACCTACATGGACAGATTGAAGGCACTTTTGTCACTGCTTGTATTGTGTTATCTGTATCCATAAATCAGAGCTTCCATTTTCTCAATTTTTGTATTATCTTTTGTTTAGTCTCTTCCCGCCTATCCTTAGTAGCCATAACCGAATATTTTTTTATCCATACACCTAAGTACTTAATTTTATGTCCCAATAAATATGGGTATTGCTTGAACCAATTTATGTGTGGGTATATAGTTTACAGCTATTGCCTTTGTTTTATCTTCATTAATGTTGTATCCCAAAGAGACTTAATACTGTCTCAGAATGTTTCACAACACTGAAATCTCCTTTTCTGGTTTTATCAGGTACAAAATAATATCATCTGCAAATAAAACTAACTTTTCCTGATTACCATTCCAATTATATCCTTGAAATTTTTAGTCCATTATTTTCTTTGCCAATGGCTCTATATATAACAGAAATAACAAAAGGGAAAGAGGACACCCCTGCCTGGTTTGTTTGTTCAAACAGAACTTATCAGACAAGAACCCTCCCCCAATTTATTTTTTATCTCTGATCCCTCTTATATCATCCTAATTAACCTTATTATTGCATCAGGGAGTGTAAATGATTCCATCGATCTACTCCTAAAATCCCAGCTTACTCTGTTGACTTCTTTCTCTGCATCAAGACACACCAACAACAGCGGTATTTTCTTACATTCTGGTTCCCTCTGGATCATCATTGTTCTATTAATGTTGTCTAATGTTTGCCTTCCCTCCACAAAACCACATTGATACATACTTGTCAGTTTTGGCATTATCTTTGCCATTGTTTAGCCATTATAGACTTAAACACTTTATAATCATGGTTTAGAATCAAAATGGGCATATATGTAATCCAACTAGTCTTGATAGAGCTCTTAGGGTGAGGTCCCCTTCAGCTTCTGATTCTTCCTGGAGCATCCCCCCATGGAAGAGTACAGAAACCTAGATGAAAAAGGAGGCATTTGGACTCCCCACAGGACTCTCCCAGAGATGACACTGACTTTGATGAAGGGGATGGGTCTTGGCAAGTTCCTCCCTAGAAGACATCTCCTATGGAGACATACTTGAATAACTTATGCAAAGGGGGGCTGGTCCAATGATGGCTCTTTCCAGGAGGAGTCAGAGTTTCTTGTGGTCTTTGAAGCTGGCCAATTTATCTCCTGTGTGTCTCAGTGGGTGTGGTGGGAGACAGATGTGGCAGAGTCCATTGCTCACAAAGCCAGTAAGATTTTGGTCTCACCTTGAGATAGGCCACATGGGAACAAGGGCCTGCAGTAGATGTCTCTGAGGAAAGGTCTTCTGCCCCCCCCCAAACAGAGTGCCCCAGGCCCTGGACAGATTTAGAAATTGTGCTTATACCTCAGTGATGTTTACTTTGAGTACACTGAATTACCGTGTAAATTTAACCAGATTTCAGAACGTTTTGGCCAAAGAGCTGTCCAAATCACTCTCTGGTACCATGACAATGGAATTCCACAAAATGTTGGATTCAAAATTGTAAACTTCAGTCCATTACAAATGTGAATGTGCCTGTTGTCCATTACCATGGATGGCACATCTATAGCAGTAAGCATCAACACTGTAATACTCTAAAATGCCTGGATGCATGTCTGTGATTTTGCAGAGAACTTCAAAATGTCTTTTTTGAATCTTCTTCTTGATGGGTCCACATTGTTTGGGTCTAAGTTTAAAGACACACTTATCAGTTGTGATTCAGTCCACATTGACTCTTCTGAGGAAGGAGAACTGGATGTGGTTGATGGACCTATAGAACACCTACTACCAAATCAAGATAGTGAGGCAGTCCAGAAGTTGCCTTCACTTTTGGTTGGGAACCAGTCATTGTCAATTCAGAGTGCTGCCCTTCTGACTCATCACAGTTTCCCGGGTGTTTGCCATGCACATGATGGTAGTGCAACATATTTATTATTTATTTATTTATTTATTATTTATTTATTTATTTTATTTTACATTTGTTGACCAGACTTATCTGACTGAGCTGAAGAGCCCTTTTTCATTGGAGGCCTGGGGAGAAAAGCTCCAACACATTATACAATTTCATTATAAATTAGCATTAAAAAGCAATGTTACAGGATTATTACAAGGCATTAAAGGAGTACAACAGGTTTCTCTAATGTATTCCTCAACTTCACAGCCCTTTTCCTCCCTATTTACACTGTCCTCTGAAAAGCAACAACAATAAAGCATTTACAATTTTTATAATTCCCCTTACTTCTGTAACAGAAGCCTACCTTCTCATACTGTGATGGTTTCACTTACAAAATGATTCTCTCACGTTTGAATAAAGCTTGCTGGAGTTGCCCAATTACTGACATCATCGAGGCCAGGCAGTGCAGGTACTTTTTTTTTTTTTAACAGTTACCTCCCCCAAAGTGACATCACCACAGCCATCATCTGATTCTAACTATAATAATAAGACCCACCCATTCCGTGATGTCATGGCTCTCTTGTCCTTCCCCCAGCCTGAGTGCTGTTCATTTTATTCAGTAGTAGTGTAGTAACACCGATGTTTGGAAGCACAGAAATTTGGTATGCATACTTGTACATTCTGCACGGTAAATGATGCTTAGGTGGTTAGCCGGCCTTAGGCATAGGCCAACTAGGCGGCTGCCGGTCTAGCAGGGGTGCTTTTCCAGTATTTATTTGGTGTAGGTAGACAAGGATGGGGGCACTAGGTAGTGTGGTGGGGGGCACCGTGGAGCCCTTTTGCCTAGGGCACCAGTTGACCTAAGGCCGCTCCAGGGTGTATCGCTTGCATACTTCTCTGTTGTATTTGCACCAGATACTGTTAGTGTGCAGTGCGGGAATAGAAAGATTAAAACATTACCCTGGTATCAGAGGTGGCAGTGCAACATATTCATAGTGGCTTAACATGAGAGTAGCTCTAAGCAAGCACCATGTGAAACCTGAACAAGCACCTAGAATTATTCAGTGCAGCTTCCACACCTTAACTCTGAAAATGAATTCACATACTCACATGAACAGGAGTAGCTGCATATTGATGGCTAAAGGTGTATGGGCATGTCGGGTGGTTACTACACTGCAAAAGTGGTATGTAATGGTGGAGATATTTGGAAGGCAAGTGCAAACACGCCAGTATATTAAAGCCATAGCACCAATTGAACTGAACTGGAGGCTGGCAAATAGATTTAGTAAGGGATTTTGTCCATGCACAAATATTTCAACAGTGATTCTTTGCAGTGGCATCCATTATCTGATTCAAGGTAAGTTAACCTTGATGTCCTTTATTTTAAAAAAAAAAATCAATAAAAAATGTACTTTGTTATAAGTGACTTCTGGACACAAGAAAAAGGAAGGGGAAAATATATCACTGTTGTTTGTATGTACAAAGACAAATCCAGGGACACTGCAAAAGTTTTTTTTGCAAACCAACCAGTGGAGTAAAAACATATGAAGGAAAACACTGCATACCAACACACTTTGCACATGTAAATCTCAATTTTTAACAAGGTGGAAGCATGACGTGATACCTTAACACTTAAATTAATAAAGATCTAAACTGGTTAATAGTATAAATGTTTTATTCTTTAGCTCATTGGCGCAAGACCTTACTGGATGTGATTGCAGTCAAGTAAGGCCATGGCTATAGTGCAGCAAAAAATGTTCCTTCTAACAAAGGAAATGCTAGAGCAAAGATTAAATTACATGAGTCAAGCACCCTGCTGTGATCTGCCAATCAATGGAATTACCAGGTCAAATTACCCTCAGGACTTTGACAGCTAGGGAAGCTAAGTGTTATGGGGAGGGGAGAAGTAAATGGACTGGAATTCATTGTCTCACAAATTAGTGCAATTTAAACTTAATTAGAAAAAAAAGGCAGCAGTAAACAGCACTTTGAGTGTGTTCTGTGGCATTTGCAGTGTTTCTGTTTTAAGTAGTCATCCAGCAGCAGGGAATGTTACTTACACTGTTCTATTTTACTCAGTACTTTGTACGCATGCAACATATATGAAATGACAGGGACTTTAGCAAACGGAGCCTGCATGATGTAACATTTTTGAGCCAAACAATGATTTCTGGGATACTGGATGGCAACCTGATTTATCCAAACCACGTCAATATGCCAGCGTCCAGGTGGTCAGAGTCTGGAATTACATATAAAAATATTTAAAATCCTGTAAATAATCCCAGAGTTCTGTTAAAGTGTAGGAAACATCATGCCATGATGTTTTAAACATATTTTTTGAGTTTGTGGGTGCAGTACTCCTTTAAGTAGCATTACAATATTATACACTGTCAATAATCAGGAGCATAGCAAAGCTCTTTCAAGATGTATAAAAAGAAATAGGTCATTAAGATGAATACAGTTTTTTGGAGTAAATGGTTACAAAAACCCAGTTTTATCATAATGTAGTTGCGTGAAGACAAGACAATTACTATAGAATGTTTTTCTGAGGTGATCAGCTTAATAAGTTTTAGAAGACAGTAGAAAGAGTAGTCAAGGAAGATTACTGAGAGCTAGTGAAAAGAGTGAGTTAAGGGCAGAAAGTAGATTAAGGTATGGGAAGTAGGGGATGTTTAAGGAGGGAGAGAGCAGTGGCATATCTCAGACAGCAGGGTTTTGGGTGTTCCCTTAACTAAGTGACTGTCTTATAACTGCTGTCATGAGGGATCTCAGCTAATCCAAGCCAGAGTTTACTTGCTGCACTTGTTCTGAGACCTTAGAATCACAACTGACCCAGACAAAGTTCAAGCTAACACCAGTACATACCATAGAATTCATAGGATGACACCTGGACACCACCAGCAGATAGACAAAAGTCCAGTGTCAAGGATAGATACCCTGTACCAACACATTTCGCAGGTCCTGTCTCATCAAACTCCACCAGCAAAATCCATCCTTAGTCTCTTGGGCTCTATGGCAGCATCCATCACTCTTGCCCTCCTGCCATATTCCACATGAGGGTATTACAGAGGACCTTCTCTATCCAGTCGTCGGTTCTTCATCATCTGATGTACTGTCCTATCAAACTCACTTGGATTTGCAAAACAACTTATGTGGCCAAATTCTCTTCTGTTTTTTTCATGTTATTCTTTCATTCTTCCCTCCTAGTTGCAACAGTGGCCAATGATGTAACCCTTTTAGGGTGGGAGATGGGGCATTTTGAAGGGCAGACTGTCCATGGCATGTGGTCTCTGACAGATGCCAGTTTTCACATCAGTGTATTGGAGAGGAAGGCAGCCTCCAAGCATTGCATGCCTTCCAGTACTCCCTTCGCACAGATGTGATCGCTATCCAGATAGAGAGCATGTCAGTGGTCTGGTACAGCAACAAGCAAGGAGGAACCCAATCTTACCCTTTGTGTTGGGAGGCCATGAGGGTCTAGCAGTGGGCAATGTCTTCCCATCACCTTCTAATTGTGATGCATATCCCAGGGAAATCCAATGTATTGGCAGATAAATGAAGCAGATTGATTCTTCTGCCACACATGTGGTCCTTCAGTCAGACAGTGGCTACCATAGTCTTCAGCCCCTGATTTCAGCCTTTCTGTGACCTGTTTGCAACCACCTCCAAAACAAAATGCAGCAGGAAGAGGGGCAGTCCCTGAGGAATGCTTTGATCCACACTGTCTCCCCTACATATTCTCTCCAACTACCATTGAAAACCAAATTTCTTCAGAAAGTGGCCTGTGGAAGGCAAAATGATTCTCATTGCCCCCTTTTGACCTCAGCAAATATGGTTCCCCTTCCTTTAGCCTCATCTTTTGTACCCATCGTGGGTGCTGGATCCCCTACCAGATCTGATCTCTCACCCTTCCAGCAGACCTCACTTGATCATCAAATCCCAGAGTCTGACCTCTTAGTTTCTCCATTTCCAGTAATGGCCAGAAAATCCAGGCTTTCATCCAGTGTTGTTCACATTTTATCCTCATATGAGAAACCTACCACCAGGAGAGTTTACAGAAGCAAGTGAAGAGATTTTCTGTCAAGCTTTTATGCAAAAATTTAGACCACTTTTCTGTGCCCTTACCATCAACTCTAGACTTCCTTGCAGGCCTTTTTCATGCAGAAGATAGCTACTCCATGATTAAAGTTCAACTGGCAACTATTTCAGATTTTCACTTAGGTGAAGATCAGAGCCCCATTGCATCTTTAAAATGCTGTAAGACCTTTTTGACAGGTACCTGTCTTCTGCATCCTCCTTTACGGGACCCTTTTCTACCTTGGGATATTACTGTAATACTGCAAGTCTTGACTTAAACTCCCTTTTGAATCAGCAGCTAAAACGGACCTGTAATTCCTGTCTAGAAAGACACTACTTTTGGTGGTGATTACCTTGACAAGAGAAGCCTTGTCCTGTAAATCACTGTGTTTGGTCTTTTAAAAAGATAGAATGTCCCTCTGAATAAATCCTAATTTCCTTCCTTCAGTTACTTCAGAGTCTTCCTTGAATCAGACTATTCATCTACCTATGTTTTTTCCCCAACGTCTCAGACTAAGATGACTATCTCATCATCAGTTTCATTTCTCTTTGCATTGTATGAAGGATTTCAGGAAGTCTTGACCAACGTTTTCTCTCCTTTTCTAAAACTAAACTAGGAACCAGTGTGTCCAAGGTCACATTGTCCAGATGGTTATCAGATTTTATTACATTTATCTTTAGAGATAAGGGACTTTAACTGCCTAACAAACCTAAAGCACATTCTGTAAGAGTGGTATCAACTTCTACAGCTTTCTTTAATAGAATCTCTGTTGATGATATTTGTGCTGCAGCTACTTGGTCTACAGTTCACTTATTTGTCTGTCATTACATTAGGCCTGCAGTCTAGGTTTAGGGCTTCTTTTGGTTCTACCATCCTCTGGAATATTCTTCCATAAGAACTCCCAGGGTTATTGGTAGTGGGAACTCTTTCCCATAAGTTAAGACAAATGGAAAAGACAACACTGGAAATTAAAGTTATGTACTTACCTTAACACTAGATCTGTGTTGTCTTCTTCCATCCATCTTAACCCACTCCCCCTCCATTCCCCCATCAAAATTGTCAGGATTTTAAGCTCTCCATTTGACCTCACTGAACCTGTCCAGAGACTTGTCTTACTTACAGTCCTTAACTGAATTTTGCTGTTATTTCCAGTTGTTTCTTCCTATAAATTGCATAGGTTGATCCTACTGTATAGGAGGGCAGACTTGGTTTGAGGAAATGTTAGGGCAGAGAAGGATTGTGGGAACAGGGCGAAGCCTGAGCCTTGGATACAAATTCTGAAAGTTTTTGGCATTGGATCCAGTCACATCAGATATATCCATAAGTACACAGATCTAGTGTTATGTTGAGTACATAACTTTCATTTAAACAAGTCCTTCCAGGTCTTCCCTCCTAACTTCCATATTTCCACAGGAAAGTCTTCCCTGTTGATTTGTTGTACATCACAGTTTTATCTCATCTTTTCTTATTTAACTATTAATTGTTAAGCCTCATCTTCCTTTATACTTGGCATAATCAAGTCTTCTGCAGATATTTCCATTGTCTTTTATTGACTTACCGATTCCTCTGCTTTATAACAATTTTCATAAAATTTCCAATATGCAGATGACAGGTTATTTTCTTGTTATAAGCTTCTTGTTTCAGTCATTCTGATGAACATTTTTGGGCTCCAGAATTGTTTCCAAAAAATAGGTGCTTAACAGCAGCCTTTGCAAATGCATGCTTTTTATCCAAATATTCCCATATTTTCTTTTTTAGCACTGTACAGTTGCTCCTCTTGTTCTGTGAGATTCTCCTTTTACTGCAACATTTTAACCTTTGTCAACCCCTCTATATAATTCCTATTACTTCTTTACCATATTTTTATGTCTTAGTTCTACCATGTTTTAAATTCCATTTTCATTTCACCCCACTTAATAATTATCCATTCTGAAGTCATTTCTATCTTCACTAATAATTCTTGAATCATATCTACAACCGATTCCTTAAATTCTTCTCTTCATAACAGAGAAGTATGGAAGCACTAGTGTCTCATTTTTTAGATAATTACTCTCCCATCTTTATCATGGTTTTATTGGTGGATGATCTGATATAGTTATTGTATGGGTCTCAAAGCTTTCAGTTAAATACATATGCTCATGTGAAATATTTCTATCCAGTCTAGCCAAGTTATTGTTTTTGGGGAATGATGTGTAATTTTTTTCGGAGTTCCTGCTACTGAATTTGAATCTTCCATTTTAAATATTCTCATATTCTTCTTCAGAAATCTACCTTCTACTGTTAAATTAATCTTATATAAATGAGTGACCACAATCCAAGCCTTAGTTTCACATGTATTCTGAAATGAAATATTGCTCATTTTTAAGTCAGGTTCCACTCTCCACCAATAAGTAATAACTATCTTGGCAAAAAGCTTATTATTTCTCTTCAAAGTCTCCCATGCTCCACAATAATATTTTTAGGTGGAATATAAATAACTACCTGTGTAATCCTCCTCCCCTGCTAATAGCCCCTTTACTACCACAAATCTACAGTTGTTTTCCCTTTTTCTTCCTCCATCACTATTGGGGCCCCTCTTGCAATAAGTGCTATTGCTCCCCATTACTTCTGTTCCTGATATTGTACTGAATATCCACCTGAAACCATTTCTTTTCATCCAAATTCATCTTCTGTAACATTGATGTTTGTACCCTGTACTTCTTATTACAATTCAGTAATATTTGGGTTTTGTTTAGTGTTATTAGTAACTTTATGTTCACCACTTCAGGATTCAATCCAGACAGTGTATTGTACCTTATGATGCACTGGGATATGGAAATCTAAATGTTCCTGCAGGCATTGCTGGGGGATGCAGGGTAGTTCTGGTATTGCTAACTCCATGAGAAGGGAGGATGTAAGTGCAGAAAAGGAAGTGAGGAAGGACTCTGTTTGTAGACTCACAGGGTCACAGCCTGCTGTTTAGACATCCTTGCTTACAAGGCATATCTTGATCTGTATAGCCCAAGATTCACTTATAACTGCTGCGAAAAAGTGTTAAACCTACAACAAAGACTTCAGTTACATAAACATAAAGGCATACGTAGAGATCTAAAAAGAGATTTAATGAAGCAGTACTGTATTATAAATAACTTTTACCTGTAGTTGCATCTGCTAGAGTCATCTGACAAGGACTAAGCATAACAGCAGTCTTCAAACAACTATAGAACCTCTGAATATGACCAAACTGAACAGAAAACCTGGTGCAAAGCTGGATAAACCACGACACTGCTCGAAAAGTGACAATTCTTTAATTCCAAGTAAAAACATCCACGAGTTACATCCACAAGTTAAGCGCTTTCATCTGCAAACATACAGACTTCCTCAGAACTGATAAACTCTGATTTTTTAAAACGTTTAAATAGCAAAAAAGGCGCCAATTAATACACAGATTTAAAGGAACATCATCCTATAAAAACAAATGTTACAATTCCATTCTTAAAATCTTTATATGATATACCCAACATTAACAACATCTCTTAAAAACCATAATCATATAATAAAAACCATTAATTAATGTCCAACATGTAAATAATATAATTTGTAATTCATAATAATTCATCAAGTGTATGACATAATTATAAACATATACTATATCATATGTGGGGACTGCACCAACACCAAGGAAATGAAAATGACTACCCTAATAACAAAAAAGGTTTAATACTAATGTTGTCATTGATACCTGGATGCCTAGTTGCATCCGTAAGTATTTGCCAATTACTTTCTTTTAATGCCAATAACATCTTCCAATTCCCACCATATGGTTGGCATAATACTTGATCAATGATAGAAAATTTAAATATATGTTGTTCCCCTTTATCACACAGATGCCTATATAATGCATTATTCGTATCTTTCACTTGTATCTTATAATAGTGTTCATAAATACGCTTTCTTTCCATTTTACCTATATAAAATGCATGGCAGGCAATACAGGTGGCAAGATATACCACCTGCTTGGAGTTACAGTTGCCTGCCCTGCACCTAACAAATGTATGATTCATATCTTGAATGAAATGTGGAAACTGTAGACAATGTGGACGTATTAATGAAGAATTGTATAATAAACTTCAATTGGCAAATACTTACGGATGCAACTAGGCATCCAGGTATCAATGACAACATTAGTATTAAACCTTTTTTGTTATTAGGGTAGTCATTTTCATTTCCTCGGTGTCGGTGCAGTCCCCACATATGATATAGTATATGTTTATAATTATGTCATACACTTGATGAATTATTATGAATTACAAATTATATCATTTACATGTTGGACATTAATTAATGGTTTTTATTATATGATTATGGTTTTTAAGAGATGTTGTTAATGTTGGCTATATCATATAAAGATTTTAAGAATGGAATTGTAACATTTGTTTTTATAGGATGATGTTCCTTTAAATCTGTGTATTAATTGGCACCTTTTTTGCTATTTAAACGTTTAAAAAAATCAGAGTTTATCAGTTCTGAGGAAGTCTGTATGTTTGCAGATGAAAGCGCTTAACTCGTGGATGTAACTCGTGGATGTTTTTACTTGGAATTAAAGTTTTGTCACTTTTCGAGCAGTGTCGTTGTCTATCCAGCTTTGCACCAGGTTTCCTGTTCAGTTTGGTCAGGTTCAGAGGTTCTATAGTTGTTTGTGGAGTGGTGTGTTACTGGTATAGCTGGAAGTGGAGATGAGACACAAGCTTCATTGAAGAGTGGTGATGATGTGCAAACGCTACGCGCTGAGGTTAAAGCTTTGCAGTCTGAGGTCAATAGGCTTATTGACCTAGTTAGCGGTATTTTGGAAGCACCGAAGCAGACAGCTGAGCAGGAACATGTTTTTTCTGTGAAACGCACACCTGCTAAAGACTCTAATTTTCTTTCTTCCGAGGTTCCTGCAGGGATAGACATAAGCACACAAATGGATATTCCCAACGGGCAGGTGCATGGGGAACAACGTGGTTTACGATCTATTCAAGATTCATTGGAGTTTGGTAACAGAATTTCGAATAGTAATCCGTCACCGACCAACGAATTTACTTTTGACTTTAGCTTGTTTCATATTAGGGATGAAGCTGAGCGCACCGGGGCTAGACCCAAGAACCGACAACCAGCTAAAACTTATTCAGCGATCACTAGAACACAGAACAAATTGCTTAAAGGTACTGTTAACAGTAAAATAGTTTCGAGCCCATGTCTTGAAACTAAACGACAGTTGGGAAATAAAGTTAATGATTTTTAAAGATGTTGCACATTATACTACTGATGTTATGGATTTATTTATGTGTGATGAATTTGATTTTGACAATATAGAGCATAACATTCAAGTTAATGAAAGGCGTTTGAGTAGTACAAATAATTCTTTGAAAGAAATGATTTTTAATTTAGGTAAAAAATTATTACAGATTAAGAGTATTAAGATAGACAATGCTTATTTAGCGAAATGTATTAATATACAAATAGTGCCAAAAGGGCTTAGATTTTTTAAATTACCCATGGGTGTTGTGTATAATGATGGTGTGATTAATGAATTCAATAACTTGTTTGATGGGTTTGGGTATATGTATATGAAATTATTAATTAAATTAAATGATGGTAAACTATCTACCTTAGTCAGAGAGGTGGAAGTTTTAAATGAAAGTATTTTAAAGCATAGTGATTTTGAATTATGGAGGGATCTGTACAATAAGCAATTTCAAACGGCTGAAAATAAAGCTTATATTACTTATCAGAGAAAAAATAAGAAGATACACCGTGACATTGAACAATATCAGGGGAAAAGAGCATATGTATGGCCACAGGACAGAAAAAATATGCATAATGTTAGACATAGTAGTTACAGATATACATCAAGGAATGTGGAAAATGATGAGAATTTTCAAGGGGGCAGATTTTTTCCAGCACCCAAGAGACAGTTTACCCAATGGAACAAAAAAGTAAGATAAACAGGAAAAAGGTAGATCAGAATATTAATAGTAATAGTATCTTATATAATACCTGTTCTCATTCTATTATGGAAAATCCTGAGTATAAATTTCTATATAATGGACAATATTTAAAGGAATACACAGTTGAAGCTTATGATAATTTAGATAAATGTATTTTAAGGACCTATAATGGATTTAATGTATTTAATTATACCGATTTAAAAATTGGTCATGAATTTATACAATTATTGAGTAAAGGGATGAAATTCATCCCTAATGTAGGATTCAATTTAGTAGACACTATAAAAGAATTTAAGTTATATTGTAGAAGATTAAATTTAGCAGTCCAATTTGAAGACAGAGCGGACCATAAGGAAGTTTGTAGAATTGAAGTACTTAAGAAAAAAAGCTCATACATTCCAGTGTCGTGTACACAGGTAACTAATTTTGAAAGAATGGTCTGCAAAGACATTTATTGGATTAATAGAAACATTAGAAAGGGAAAATCTCTTTATATTAATTTTCAGGACAATTTAACTATTAAGGAACGGGAATGTTTGAACCAATTAGTTCACAACAATGAAATTAGAATTATGAAACCGGACAAGGGGGTGTAGTTGTGTATAATACCTTCGACTACAACACACAAATACATAACTTATTGTATGAGTCTGGTAATTATGAGACAGTATCTATTAATCAAATTAATATAGGTCACAAAAGAATAGATTTAGCCTTAGAGGAGTATCTATTAGATAATAGAATTACCCAGGAAATATATACTTTTTTGAAGGTTGACTATCCAACTTTGGCCCACATCATAGGCATACCCAAAGTTCATAAATCTATTAATAACCCCCCATTTAGACCTATTATTTCTGGTTCCAAATCAAAAACATACAATATAGGGGTAACAATTGATAGATGGACCAAACATATATATGGGAATATACCACATCTAATGAAAGATTCTTGGAATTTTTTGGGCAAATTGACTTCTGAATTGTGGAAAGAAGATTTGATTTTTGTTACCATTGATGTTACAGATTTATATTCTAGTATACCGAAAGATATTGGACTTGAATTCTTCAGTAATAGCTTGAGGAAATGTTCGAACTTGAGCTGTGATCATATTTGCCTTATTGTTGATATGATGGCATTAGTCCTAGACCACAATTATATCATATTCCAAGGTGAATACTTCAGACAGTGCAAAGGGGTAGCTATGGGTGCGTCCTGTGCCCCCATTTTTGCTAATCTGGTGATGTTTGAATGAGAGTCCGAATATTTGTTCACAAGCAGATATTATTCGGACATCGCATTCTATGCCAGATATTTAGATGATTTATTCATTTTATGGAAGGGTAATAAAGAAACTATCACTGAATTCATAGAGTACCTTAATGGGACAACACAATTTTTAAGATTTACACATAATACTAATGAAAAAGGTACAGCATACCTGGATATTTATATTAGTCACATGAACGGTGGTTTTGCATCCAGGATATATAGAAAAATAACTTTTTCTAATGACTATATTGTATACAATAGTAATCACCCACCATATATGTTTAAAAATGTTGTTAAGGGACAATGTATAAGAGCAGCACGAATGTCATCTACTAAGGAAATTATGGAAAAGGAAATGGAATTCATCTATAATATGTTCAGAAATAGAGGATACCCTGAAATTATGTTGAAAGATATTGTTTTATATGTCAAAAAACAATGGGGTATTAAATATATACCATTATTGGGAAGATCTTTTGGTGATGGTGGAGATATACTAGTGGAAAATATAGGTAAACAAACTTATAAAGGGGTTAGTAAGAGGGTATGTGTTTTGATGTACACCCCCTATGTCAGTTTTATTAAAGATATAATATCAAGACATTGGGACTTGATAACCGTGTCGGACAACATAGGTATGAAATTAGGGAGTTTTCCAAGCTTTGTGTATAAGACAGCCCCCAATTTGAAAAGGTTATTAGAAAAAGCTAATAATCATGTAAGTATTAAGATTGCTCATAAAGGGACTAAGAAATGTGGAAACTGTAGACAATGTGGACGTATTAATGAAGAATTGTATAATAAACTTCAATTGGCAAATACTTACGGATTCAACTAGGCATCCAGGTATCAATGACAACATTAGTATTGAACCTTTTTTGTTATTAGGGTAGTCATTTTCATTTCCTCGGTGTCGGTGCAGTCCCCACATATGATATAGTATATGTTTATAATTATGTCATACACTTGATGAATTATTATGAATTACAAATTATATCATTTACATGTTGGACATTAATTAATGGTTTTTATTATATGATTATGGTTTTTAAGAGATGTTGTTAATGTTGGCTATATCATATAAAGATTTTAAGAATGGAATTGTAACATTTGTTTTGATAGGATGATGTTCCTTTAAATCTGTGTATTAATTGGCGCCTTTTTTGCTATTTAAACGTTTAAAAAAATCAGAGTTTATCAGTTCTGAGGAAGTCTGTATGTTTGCAGATGAAAGTGCTTAACTTGTGGATGTAGCTCGTGGATGTTTTTACTTGGAATTAAAGAATTGTCACTTTTCGAGCAGTGTCGTGGTTTATCCAGCTTTGCACCAGGTTTTCTGTTCAGTTTGGTCATATTCAGAGGTTCTATAGTTGTTTGTGGAGTGGTGTGTTACTGGTATGGCTGGAAGTGGAGACGAGACACAAGCTTCATTGAAGAGTGATGATGTGCAAACGCTACGCGCTGAGGTTAAAGCTTTTCAGTCTGAGGTCAATAGGCTTATTGACCTAGTTAGCGGTATTTTGGAAGCACCAAAGCAGACAGCTGAGCAGGAATATGTTTTTTCTGTGAAACGCACACCTGCTAAAGACTATAATTTTCTTTCTTCCGAGGTTCCTGCAGGGATAGACATAAGCACACAAATGGATATTCCCAACGGGCAGGTGCATGGGGAACAACGTGGTTTACGATCTATTCAAGATTCATTGGAGTTTGGTAACAGAATTTCGAATAGTAATCCGTCACCGACCAATGAATTTACTTTTGACTTTAGCTTGTTTCATATTAGGGATGAAGCTGAGCGCACCAGGGCTAGACCCAAGAACCGACAACCAGCTAAAACTTATTCAGCGATCACTAGAACACAGAACAAATTGCTTAAAGGTACTGTTAACAGTAAAATAGTTTCGAGCCCATGTCTTGAAACTAAACGACAGTTGGGAAATAAAGTTAATGATTTTTAAAGATGTTGCACATTATACTACTGATGTTATGGATTTATTTATGTGTGATGAATTTGATTTTGACAATATAGAGCATAACATTCAAGTTAATGAAAGGCGTTTGAGTAGTACAAATAATTCTTTGAAAGAAATGATTTTTAATTTAGGTAAAAAATTATTACAGATTGAGTATTAAGATAGACAATGCTTATTTAGCGAAATGTATTAATATACAAATTGTGCCAAAAGGGCTTAGATTTTTTAAATTACCCATGGGTGTTGAGTATAATGATGGTGTGATTAATGAATTCAATAATTTGTTTGATGGGTTTGGGTATATGTATATGAAATTATTAATTAAATTAATGATGGTAAACTATCTACCTTAGTCAGAGAGGTGGAAGTTTTAAATGAAAGTATTTTAAAGCATAGTGATTTTGAATTATGGAGGGATCTGTACAACAAGCAATTTCAAATGGCTGAAAATAAAGCTTATATTACTTATCAGAGAAAAAATAAGAAGATACAGTGTGACATTGAACTATATCAGGGGAAAAGAGCATATGCATGGCCACAGGACAGAAAAAATATGCATAATGTTATACATAGTAGTTACAGATATACATCAAGGAATGTGGTAAATGATGAGAATTTTCAAGGGGGCAGATTTTTTCCAGCACCGAAGAGACAGTTTACCCAATGGAACAAAAAAGTAAGATAAACAGGAAAAAGGTAGATCAGAACATTAATAGTAATAGTATCTTATATAATACCTGTTCTCATTCTATTATGGAAAATCCTGAGTATAAATTTTTATATAATGGACAATATTTAAAGGAATACACAGTTGAAGCTTATGATAATTTAGATAAATGTATTTTAAAGACCTATAATGGATTTAATGTATTTAATTATACCGATTTAAAAATTGGTCATGAATTTATACAATTATTGAGTAAAGGGATGAAATTCATCCCTAATGTAGGATTCAATTTAGTAGATACTATAAAAGAATTTAAGTTATATTGTAGAAGATTAAATTTAGCAGTCCAATTTGAAGACAGAGCGGACCATGAGGAAGTTTGTAGAATTGAAGAACTTAAGAAAAAAAGCTCATATATTCCAGTGTCGTGTACACAGGTAACTAATTTTGAAAGAATGGTCTGCAAAGACATTTATTGGTTAAATAGAAACATTAGAAAGGGAAAATCTCTTTATATTAATTTACAGGACAATTTAACTATAAAGGAACGGGAATGTTTGAACCAATTAGTTCACAACAATGAAATTAGAATTATGAAACCGGACAAGGGGGGGGGTGTAGTTGTGTATAATACCTTCGACTACAACACACAAATACATAACTTATTGTACGAGTCTGGTAATTATGAGACACTATCTATTAATCAAATTAATATAGGTCACAAAAGAATAGATTTAGCCTTAGAGGAGTATCTATTAAGATAATAGAATTACCCAGGAAATATATACTTTTTTGAAGGTTGACTATCCAAGTTTGGCCCACATCATAGGCATACCCAAAGTTCATAAATCTATTAATAACCCCCCATTTAGACCTATTATTTCTGGTTCCAAATCAGAAACATACAATATAGGGGTAACAATCGATAGATGGACCAAACATATATATGGGAATATACCACATCTAATGAAAGATTCTTGGAATTTTTTGGGCAAATTGACTTCTGAATTGTGGAAAGAAGATTTGATTTTTGTTACCATTGATGTTACAGATTTATATTCTAGTATACCGAAAGATATTGGACTTGAATTCTTCAGTAATAGCTTGAGGAAATGTTCGAACTAGAGCTGGGATCGTATTTGCCTTATTGTTGATATGATGGCATTAGTCCTAGACCACAATTATATCATATTCCAAGGTGAATACTTCAGACAGTGCAAAGGGGTAGCTATGGGTGCGTCCTGTGCCCCCATTTTTGCTAATCTGGTGATGTTTGAATGGGAGTCTGAATATTTGTTTAAAAGCAGATATTATTCGGACATCGCATTCTATGCCAGATATTTAGATGATTTATTCATTTTATGGAAGGGTAATAAAGAAGCTATCACTGAATTTATAGAGTACCTTAATGGGACAACACATTTTTTAAGATTTGCACATAATACTAATGAAAAAGGTACAGCATACCTGGATACTTATATTAGTCACGTGAACGGTGGTTTTGCATCCAGGATATATAGAAAAACAACTTTTTCTAATGACTATATTGTATACAATAGTAATCATCCACCATGTATGTTTAAAAATGTTGTTAAGGGACAATGTATAAGAGCAGCACAAATGTCATCTACTAAGGAAATTATGGAAAAGGAAATGGAATTCATCTATAATATGTTCAGAAATAGAGGATACCCTGAAATAATGTTGAAAGATATTGTTTTATATGTTAAACAACAATGGGGTATTAAATATATACCATTATTGGGAAGATCTTTTGGTGATGGTGGAGATATACTAGTGGATAATATAGGTAAACCAACTTATAAAGGGGTTAGTAAGAGGGTATGTGTTTTGATGTACACCCCCTATGTCAGTTTTATTAAAGATATAATATCAAGACATTGGGACTTGATAACGGTGTCGGACAACATAGGTACGAAGTTAGGGAGTTTTCCAAGCTTTGTGTATAAGACAGCCCCCAATTTGAAAAGGTTATTAGAAAAAGCTAATAATCATGTAAATATTAAGATCACTCATAAAGGGACTAAGAAATGTGGAAACTGTAGACAATGTGGACGTATTAATGAAGAATTGTATATCAAACTTCAAGATATGAATCATACATTTGTCAGGTGCAGGGCAGGCAACTGCAACTCCAAGCAGGTGGTATATCTTGCCACCTGTACTGCCTGCCACGCATTTTATATAGGTAAAACAGAAAGACAGTTAAAAAAGCGTATTTATGAACACTATTATAAGATACAAGTGAAAGATACGAATAATGCATTATATAGGCATCTGTGTGACAAAGGGGAACAACATATATTTAAATTTGCTATCATCGATCAAGTATTATGCCAACCATATGGTGGGAATTGGAAGATATTATTGGCATTAAAAGAAAGTAATTGGCATATACTTACGGATGCAACTAGGCATCCAGGCATCAATGACAACATTAGTATTAAACCTTTTTTGTTATTAGGGTAGTCATTTTCATTTCTTTGGTGTCGGTGCAGTCCCCACATATGATATAGTATATGTTTATAATTATGTCATACACTTGATGAATTATTATGAATTATAACTTATATTATTTACATGTTGGACATTAATTAATGGTTTTTATTATATGATTATGGTTTTTAAGACATGTTGTTAATGTTGGGTATATCATATATAGATTTTAAGAATGGAATTGTAACATTTGTTTTTATAGGATGATGTTCCTTTAAATCTGTGTATTAATTGGCGCCTTTTTTGCTATTTAAACGTTTTAAAAAATCAGAGTTTATCAGTTCTGAGGAAGTCTGTATGTTTGCAGATGAAAGCACTTAACTTGTGGATGTAACTCGTGGATGTTTTTACTTGGAATTAAAGAATTGTCACTTTTCGAGCAGTGTCGTGGTTTATCCAGCTTTGCACCAGGTTTTCTATAACAGCAGTCTTGAATAGCTTCCTAAAATGTCTACATCAACTCTTTAGAAAGATCAAAATGGTTATTGCTTACCTGTATGCTTACTGAAACAAACTGATGTGATAGTTTATTAGTAACTGCTCCTCAAGTATAAAAGGCATTTTATTTTTCCTTATAGCATGCTGTTATTTTATATATTTTAATATGTTGTATATGCAGTTACCTGTGAGTGTTTGCACTTCTTTTTGTTTCTGTCACTCTACCTTTAGAAGTCTTCGGAAGCGCAGGTGTCGATGAACCAGCAACAGCAACAGCAGCATCAGTATCATAACATCTCTGCAGCTGTAGAAGGAGCCCAGGACTGCCTACGGAACTGGAGGGCCAACATTTTGCAAAAACCTCTGCTTTCACAACCGCACAAGAACATATGCTTCACTTTCCCAGTAGAACTGCAGGTAACTTTTTTACCAGTGAAATGAACAGCTAGCGTGCCAGGTTAATGGCAAGAAGAAATTATCTGTCCCACGCCCTTGACTTTCTTTAGGATACAAAAGCTTCACATCCTTTATAGTGGGTAACTGGAATGTAGTAGCTAATACAGTAGCTGTAACAGGAGGTCCGAGGCAAGGGAAAGTGCAGAGGGAAGGACATTTCTTATAGAAATATTGTAAAACTTGTGGTTTAATAGATGTCACATAAACCACTGGACTTCCAAGGAATGTACTTATTACCCCTCTACATATCATTAGGGGTCAAGCCTAAGCAGATTTTACATATAAAAGGAGTTCAAGTACATAACTGAGAAGGTAACTACTCATCTAATAACGATCTCAGACCATGCACCAGTAGAATTGTCAGTGAAGGTGCAGCTGCAGTCTGACAGAGAAAAGCACTCGCACCATTCCATCTATCTTTTCAAGAGTAGACATACCAGGGAGTGGTTTTGTGAAACACTGCAGGAGGGATTAAATGAGTTAAGACAGAAGTGAGTTATGGCATCAAGATACAAACAGAAATAAAAGTGCAAAAAATACGGGATGACTGAAGGGGGAAAATATGTAAAGGCAAGGAAAAAGTAAAAGAACTTCAACGAATGCAACCCTAGGCCGATTCAGCAGTTTTAATGGATGAGTTAGGTGAGGCTAAGAGGCAATTAAATGACTAGATAAAATAAATGCTGGTAGAGTGGCAGCTCTCAAACTAAGGTAATTTGAGAATAGCCAACAATTGTCCAGTAAGTTAACAATGAGACTGAGGCAGCAATGGGTTAAAACTAGCATAACTAAAATGAGGGACCCTGGAACAGGAGTGAAGGTAACACAAGTTCAGAATATTGAGAATATACTGGTTGAATTTTAAGGAAACTATAAATTAGGGAATAATTATGAAGATGCAATCCAATGTGTGCAGGAT
Source organism: Protopterus annectens (assembly GCF_019279795.1). Lineage (NCBI taxonomy): Eukaryota > Metazoa > Chordata > Ceratodontiformes > Protopteridae > Protopterus > Protopterus annectens. Next base: position 106,696,409 of record NC_056744.1, on the reverse strand, counting down.
TATCTAAATAAATTAGACTTTCCAAGGCTGTTTACCAAGGAAGAGGAAAGGCTACCAGAGTCCTACCAGACTATATCAATCTTAAACCATGATTATAAAATCTTTGCAGCAGTATTGGCTAAAAGACTTAGGGAATTAATGGGGAAGTTAGTAAAATATGTGGTTTTGTAAAAGGTAGGCAAACAGTTGATAATATTTTGAAAACTCCCATTTTGCAATGAAAGTGACTTAGAAGTAATGTTTAAAATATTGGATAAGTGCAGTACCATATCTAGTATCAAGATATAGAATAAACACAACAAAAACTAAAGCAGTAACCATCAACTTCACACCTTACACATACAGTAGTGCAAAAATATCCCTTTCTTTGGGGCACAGAATGATGAAATACTTGGGAGTATTGTTAATGAGTAATAACACAGCTGAAGAAACGTGAAGAAATGAAGAATAAAATGATAAGGAAGTTAAAACAACGGAACATGATGTATATAGAAATGGGTAACAAGATTCAGGCTATAAAAATATTCTTGGTCCATGTGAGCAGATATGGCAAAATATCAATAGAGAAATTAAGAAATTTATCTGGGAAGAGAAATGGGCCAGGGTCAAGGAGGGTTAGCTTTGCTGGACATAAAGGGATATTTTCAAGCTACACAAGCAAAGCTGCTATATTTGCTCCAAGACAGTACTTATACAGCACAGTAGAAAGCTATGTTACTAGACAAAGTATCCCTTAAGCAGGGAACTAACTAAATGAAATATTGCGCTGCAATTGAAAATTAATCAGGATGGTACCCCAGAGGGTTATGTTTGGCAAGCTCTTGTACAAATTGTACTTATAAAGTAATTAAGGGTGTAGGAAAAACAGAGACTGCCAATGGGTTGGAACATAATACAAGAAAAGGAAAGACAGCAAACTGGAGTAGAAAATTTATGGAGATTACAAAACAAAGAACCTATATGGAAGTGTATAGAAGTTGTTGATTAAAACAATAGGAGGAAGTAACATACAAATTACGAGTAAAGGAAAGACAACGAACTGGAGTAGAAAACTTATGGAGATTACAAAACAAGGTACCTATATGTGAGTGTATAGAAGTTGTGGATTAAAACAATAGGAGGAAGTAACATAAAAATGTAATTTGACTCACAGGGAACAATTCCTGTATTATTTGCCTGATATAATTAGATGGACATGCAAATCGCTTAGCAAAGGTGTGATCAGCAGTCCAAACTGATGCAATATTTACTAGAAGCTAGAACAAGTTATCCAAATAAGATAGAGTTGTTGACTAGAGTATCAAGGGGTTAGGGAACAGACAAATGATCGGCTAGGAAAGCTTAAACAGGACTGGTCTAGGGCAGATGTTTGCTTAATCCATAGGGAAGCAGCCAAAACCAGAAGGTTTAGAATATTGGGTAGAAGTACGTTTACAAATACTTTTATACACCAGCAAAGCTTCACAAAATATTTCCACAGGTAGATGGGAGGTGCTGGAGATGTGACAAAAGAGATAAAGGGACATGGGATCATATATTTTGGGAATGTAACTTTCTGGCTGAATTCAAAAATAATTTAGAGACCTTACTAAGAGACATTAAAGGGGAATAAATTCAACTAATGAAAGAGCTTTGGCTCTTGGATTGATATGAAAAGAAAATATCAACAAGTGCCAGAGCTTCAGTTGCAGTAGTAATGTCAGTAGCAAAAAAAGTAATTTCTAGAAAGTGAAAGACTAGAGGAAAAACTGACTGTACGGGGAAATTATAAACATTATGGAGGAGATTAAAAGTAGTTAGAGCAAAGCACTGGGAATGTCACAGAGTAAAAATAAATATGTGAGAAATAAATGACCTAAATGGTCTGCATACTGGATGTAGAGATGAGGCGTGTTAGGATTAAAGGAGTTTACAGTTAAGAATATGTGTAAAGGACAAGCAGAGTGATAAAAGAAGAGGTGTGAAATCAAATTGATTGTCTACGCATATAAGGGTATTGCAAATAGTTTAAGGGACCATTTTCAAATGTAATGGTAACAGATATACTTACTTGATAATTACAGTGAGGTTTTATGTAATAGGCACGATGAGACAAACTTTGTTTTATAATAGTAAGCTATATTTTTCAATAATTCTTTTGGAGCCATCGGATGTAGACCAGGCAATGAATAGTGTGGTTTCTGCAGGGATTAATGAAGTCAGATGGAATATAATACTGAGTGACACCTGGTCACTGGTGGAAATACAAGCATTCTGTACAGAATGTGACAAACCTGCTATCTGGTGGAAATACAAGCATTCTGTACAGAATGTGACAAGCCTGCTATCAGTAATTGTATGATGAAAAAAATGTTAAATACATTTTGTTTTGAGATTAAAAAAGCTTCACAGCCTGTGGGTTTTGACATACCACATTTTAAATCTGATATATAACCACTATTTTCCAATAGCAGGTGACATTGTTGGGACAGCAAATTGTGAGTGGAAAACAGGTGGATATTATTCTTTTAATGTCAAGCCATTACATGAAAAAGTACATTGTGTGAAGTTAATCATCATAGCATTATATCCTTGTATTACCTAGATGATTGCCACTGTATTCCTTACTACTGGTTATCATCCTTGACAAATGCAGATATCTGTGTTAATGATGGGTCAAGTAATAAACAGTACACCCAAAACAACCTAACAAGGGGATGGTATCCATACATTAATTATGGAAGAGACAAAAATCAGCCTTTTCACCAGACTAACAATCCAGATTTACTCTTATATAAATGAGTTTACAGAATACAAGCTGTAGTTTCACATACATTCTGAGATGTAAATTAAATATTGTTCAAGAAAAGAAACTTTTGTGGCTACAACCCAAAAAGAGTAAAGTTTAATCATCCCTGCCCCAGAAGCATTTGTTAGCCTTGTTATAATGCCCACATGAAGGTGTTTGCCCTGCTTGACTTTTAGGTTCATAGGTAAATACTAGGCTAGCTGCCTTTGAGGGCCATTTTAAGTCTAGCCAGTTTCCCTTTTTGTGGTCAGATTAACCTATCCTATTTGGTTGGTCTGACCGATCTCATGGTCAATAATCATATATTACTCCTAATGAGAATAAGTGGGATCATACCATAGATAATTTGAGGTGACACATGGATGGGATAAAGCATTTTGGAACTGCCTGTGTCCAGTAGAAGTATAGTGGGGAGTACTGGGGTAAATTTTATGTTTCACATCCATAGATCCAAGTTCCGCTTGAATATGGACAGGGGTGAAGTTTATTATGTCGGTGGGAGTCTGTTCCATAGACCAAGTATTTTTGATGCCAATTGACTTACTGATGTGAAGTAAATCCATCAGTACTGGGTCGGAGGATGACTTGTATGCCAGACACAGGTCACCTCTTATCAATTTGTAGGATACTGAGTATAGTTACAGGGCTTTGTATTGATCCATGTAGAACTTGTTGTTTAGGCCTTGTATCCTTTTAGTAAGGTATTGCTCTGGAAATTCCAGTTGTTGCATATGTCTGGACAGATACATGTCAAGGGGGCATTATATTCAATGACTGGCCTAACGAGGGCTGAATCAAGGGGAACAATGACATCCCTAGATCTAGACACAGTATCTTTGTTTAGAAGCTGAGAAATGTAGAAGGACTTCCTTACAACAGTGCGCACACATTAGTCAAAAGTTAGGCCATTTAACACATAAGTTCCCAAGTCTTGAGCAACTGGATCAACTCTCAGAGGCGTATTGTTAATGTGGTAGTTCCTGGGAAAGATGACACTAGAAAGGATGCAATAATGCATTTATTTTGCTTCTGTAAGTGAAACAAGCTGTTGGTAGTGTTATCTGATATGCTGAATGTAATGCCTCAGTTGTTTTGTCTATGGACACTTATAATAACCAGAATGTTTTACCCTTATTTTATTGCATTGGACAGAAAAATTTAAATGTGCTAGTTTGGTTTATTGACATAACACAAACATTTGGCAGAAAAGACAGTTTTGTTTTGAAAGATAAAGTCACAGCAATTAAAAAAAAACATTTTTCCAATATAAACTTCATATCCATAGAAACTGCAAACTCAGATGGGGTAAAAGTCTTACCTGACCTAAAACATAAGACTCACAATAATTTACAGTATTTCAAAGCATTGCATAACCTTGTAAAGAAACAGGTTAATTTAGACTAATTTAGACAAAAACAATTCTATGCTAAGTCACAAAATCAGCACAAATCCAGTAGAAAAATCTTGTGGCACACTATCAAAAAAATCCTAAACCTGAGATGTCAGTCCTCCCCCAATCCTCCTGTAATAGTAACTCCCCAGACATAGCAACTGGGTTTAACTCTTATTTCATTGATAGCAGAGCTTCCATCGCTAACAAATTTCCTCCATCTTCCTCTACCCTCTCTCAGCCTCGTATTATCTGTCACTCCACATTTTTCCTTCATCCAGTTCCTACTTCCTTCATCAAATCTCTCCTGTACAAGCTGAAACATTGCTCCCCCTCTGCAGACAATCCTCCTAACAAATTTCTAAAACATGTCTGCTGACTCAATTGCCTACCCTGTCTCAATAGTCATTAATAGATCCATCAAGGAGTTTTATGTCCCCTCCCTGTGGAAAAAAATCCTTCCTCTCTACAAAGGTGGTACCAGAAATCTCTAACTATAGGTCAATTGCTATTCTTTCACCTCTATCAATAATTCTAGAAAAAAATGTCCATAGACAACTTTTTCAATACTTGACAATAATCTTCTCTCTCCCACCCAACATGGATTAAGACCAGCACACAGCACTATCACAGCTCTGCTGTCCTTTACTGACACTGTCAGCAAAGCTCTTGACTCAGGAAACTTTCTCTTATCTGTTCTTAGATCTATCCAAAGCCTTTGATACTGTCTCCCACCCCCAACTGTTATCCCAGCTATCTCTTCTGGGCTTAACCAAAACGTCCTTACAATGGTTCACTGGCTCTCTTTCTAACAGATATTAGTCTGTCAAGTGGAAGTCTAACTTCTCTCCTTCCTTACGTGTTAGCACTGGGGTACCCCAAGGCTCAGTACTAGGCCCACTTCTCTTCAACATTTTTATTAACTATCTTAATACTGCCACCAAACAAAGCCACCTCATTCAATATGCTGATAACTCTACATTAATCTGCTCTGCCAGGACTGTCTCTCATCTACAGAGTTTAACCCAAGAAGCATTCAATTCCATTGATTCTTGGCTCACCAACAACCAGTTACTACTTAACCCAAAAAAAAACTACACCTACTATTTTTACTAAAACAAATTTCTTCATATATCTTTAACTTTGCTATTACTTCTGTGAACAATATTTCCATCAACGTGGTTTCACATACAAAACTGTTAAGTGTAACTATTGACAACAATCTTAAGTTTGACCTAAATTTCAACAACATCATAAAAAAAATTAATCAAAATCAAAAACTGGGCATGATATATAGGGCTAAGAAATTCATCTCTAACTCTACAAGAGTAACACTTGCCACCACCTATCTCTTACCCTCCCTTCTATATGCTTCACCTATTCTAACCAATCTTCACTCTTCCCTCAAAGCAAAACTTAGTCAGTGTTATAATAATGTAGCTAAATTTACCACAGGACAGGCCCACTGCTCTCAACATTGCTCTGCTCTCAAATCCCTGAATTGGTTCAAACTACCTCATGTTCTCACCTTTAACCAACTAACATTAACTCACAAAATACTGTACAATTCCTCATTTTCGCAAACTACCTCACCACTACTTCAACACTTTATTCTATCTCTTGACCTACGCTCCTCTCACAAGTATCTACTATTTACAAACCTCAAAAATATAACGGGGTTAGTCTGTACTCTCACTGTGTTGCCAAATCCTGGAACAGTATTCCATAAGCAATCAGACTTACACCTCACTACTATTCCTTCAAGTCTAGGCTGAAAGAACATCTAACCAATAATTGGATCTGCCCATGCCCCACTCCAGCGTAGTCCTCTTTTCTATTCCCTTCTTCCCCACTCGTAATAGACTTTCTCTTGATATATCCTACTTCCCTTCCTGCTTTACCTTTGTAGCTTCACCTTTCTTTAATTCTTTAACATTCTAATGTCCTTTATATTCTTACACTAACCTTTATCTATCCCAGAACTTATGACTGAAATTTACTATCTAGTTCTCCTGCCAGAAAAATTATATGGGTTTTACAACCTATTATTTATTCTGTTCACTGCTTATAGCATGGAAATATGCACCGGCACCAGTGATAAACAATAGTCCATTTATTGAAAGATAAAACGTTAAAACAACAAAAATTCCATAAAATGTTAAGCTCTTTCATCTACTCCTTCTTAGACTTCATCAGAACTGTCAATTGTGTTCCAAACAGCTTTTTAAAAAGTATTTTGAAAATGCATAAGCCTATCAGAGACTGCTATTCATTAATAGTCAATTAACTTTTTAAAGTGCTCAGTGCATAAAATACCTTGGCAAATACAGTTCAATGACCTAACTATAGTCCTTTTTATTCATAGTTACTTAATTATATACCCATACCCCCTAATAAATATGTATTCTAATAAATGCGTTCTAAAAATGTGTATTCCAAAAATTGGATGAGAAATATGTGTCTAAAATCTCTAATAATCAAAAAATTAAAATGCTGACAATGGATGCATAAAAATATATCACTAAAAATTCAACTCTTTAACTATTATTTTCTAAAATAGGTTTTAGATACAGTAATTTAGGTTGGGACAAAATTTCTCTGATTTTGGAATTTATGGAATTGGTATTATCTTACAATTTTATATTTTACGAAGGGGAATATTATAGACAAAGTAAAGGTGTGGCAATGTGGTGGCCCCCATTTTTGCCAGTTTATTTCTGCTGGATTGGGAAACAGAATATATATTAGAAACAGAATGGAGAGAGTACATTACTTGTTATTTAAGATTTTTGAACGACATATTTATGATTTGGAGGGGAAGTGAGGGTAAACTACATGAATTTAAAGAATATTTGAACAATTCATGTGAATATTTAAAGTTTACATTTAACATGGACCAGAGATCCATATCATATTTAGACACACATATAAGTGTGGAGAATGGTAAATTTAAGTCCAGAATCTATAGAAAGAGCACGTTTAGTAACTCCTACCTACAATTTTCAAGTTGTCACCCTAACAGTTAAACACGCAGTATTATAAAGGGGCATTTTATTAGGGCTGCCTGGATGACCCCCCCGATTATACAGATTTGATTACAGAATTAGAGGTGATAGGCAAAATGTTTAAAGATCATGGGTACCCCCCATATATGATTAAGGATATCAAAGAATATGTCATAAAAGAATGGGGTGTAAAATACAAACCTATTTTAGGTACTGGTATGATTAAAGAGTTGGGTGATATTTCAAATAAAATGAGTATGAATCCTATAAATTATTCGAGGGCATGCATATTGGAATATGCACCCCATGTACAAGATATAAAAAGAATCATAGAAAAGAATTGGAATATCTTGAAAACTGATAATAATGTTTATAAATTTGTAGGAGAAAAACCTTTGTTTGTCTCCAAGAATGGCAGAAATTTAAAATGAAAAATTACAAAGGAAAATTAAGGAAAAAGAAGGTAATCGGAAAGGAACCACTAATTGTGGTGTATGTAATCAGTGCAATCTTACTATTAAGGCACCCTCTTTAATATTGGGGAATATTAATAGGACAAAAGTGTTTTTTCAGAAAGGCAATTGCAAGACATCTCATATAGTATATTTAGCCAAATGCACAAAATGCCCTTGTTTTTATGTGGGCAAAACTGATCGATGCCTTAGAAATAGAATATACGACCATTGTTATTGTATGAGGAAAAAAGATGTAACAAATGCTTTATCAAGACATACAGAAGCTAGTAGTGGTTGTGATACTTTTAATTTTGGCATTCTAGAATGCATTCAACCCAATATAAGAGGGGGAAACATAAAAAAGAAACTGGGTGATCGAGAAGCTAGATGGCAGATTAGATTAAATGCTTCCGTACACCCAGGAATTAATGATAGTATTTCTATCAAACCTATTTTAGAAAATAATAGTTAAAGAGTTGAATGTTTAGTGATATATTTTTTATGCTTTTCATTCATAGAAGTTCAAAATTCATGCAGCAGAACTATTTTACTCAATAGGTTTGAGAGGCAGTATGCTGCTATATGAGAGGAGAATGGTTAAGTAATAGGAAAATGCAGGCAAGTGGACTTAGGAGGATTATGAAAGCCAAGTTACATGACAACTCCAGTACTGTGAAATCTGGGGCACTGAAGAAAAAAATGGCAAACCTTTCAGCCTCACATATGGAAAACCTCCATTTTTTGCCGAATAAGCTTTCTTAGTTGAAGGCCTTTGAGATTCTTTTTAAACAAGATAAAATGTATACAGAAAGCAACAATTACATATTAACTGTAAGTCCTGCAGGCTACAGTTTAAGGGATTTCAGACTGGGCTGATTGACCTAGGTCTGTTGAAATGTTAGCAGGTTATGATGATTCATTGTTAAAGGAAAGATCTGAATTTGTGTCATTTGCTGTAACAATCTGTACCAAAGCTATCACTGCTCAAAATGAACTATTGGAATTTTATTAATTTTTGAAAATTCTTTTACTTTCTGCAAGAGTTTAAGTAGGGGGAAATTGAGGAGAATACACAAAGTCAGTTGCGACTCCAGCCTTAAACAAAAATATATATAGATTGTAGTGGTGGTGAAATGTAAACTGAGGTGTAGTTTAGTGTTTGGGCAAAAAAAAAATATTGAACTCATCTTTGTAGTTCATAGGTTCGTAGGCTGGTACTAAGCTATCGGCCCTAGGGCCTATACAAGCCTAGCCGTAACAATTCCCTGGCTATTTCTTCCCACAGTATTTACTTCCCTGGACCCCTGGGGTGAATTTCCTATCTCCCATCCAATCATCAAGGTTCCTTTTGAAGAGGACCAAAGAGGTGCTCTGCTTGACATGTATGGGCAGTCTATTCCAGAGTCTGGGGAGTCTCTGGGTCAGGAACCAATCCCTCCAGCATGTTTTATTCATTGTGATGACAAGATTTAGATCCCTGGAGCGTATGTCTCTGAGGGATTGGGATTTCTTTAAGTGTAGCATGTCCAACAGCTCTGGGTTTGACATGGCCTTGTATGTTAAGCAGAGATCGCCTCTGTGTAGAGGATATGCGACAGAGTATAGGTGTTTTTTTTTTTTTTTTTATTATTTAGTTCAACAAAGTGTGTGTATTGAGGGAATCTCATACTTCAAGATTACATTCACAGTTTTTTTCCAGCTGAGCCTCCCTCAACACACAAAAAAAGTCTTTAGACCTCCTCTAGATAACAAAAATTATAGAGCCTCTCCAAAGAGAAGAGTGTATGTTACCCTGTACAGAAGCAGACTGTAACCCCCCCCCAAGACACACTTGAAATCATCAAGAAATTTTCATAGTACTTTAATTGTATGCTGTTGATTTTGTCAGCTATGTATGTTCTGTGACTATTTTACTTGTACATGTAGATTGATCTCCCCTAAAACTAATACAGAGAAGTTAAAAAATGACATCTTCTAATTTACCTGGGCATCCCTTGCCACTGGTCAGGTCCTCAACTGGAAGGATGGCCTTAACATCTAACAGTGTGCTAGGGAGCTGATTGGGAGTTTTAGGGTTAATGTGTGATTGGAGAATTTAGGTTTAGGGAGCTGGTGGAGAGTTTTAGAGGAAAGGAGTGATCTGCTAATTTAGGGTTAAGGAGGGTGGTTGAAGTTTTAAGTTTAGGGAGCAATCAGGGATATTAGGGTTAAGGATTGGGAGTTGAATTTTAGGATACGGGAGTGAGCACTCAGGTTGGGAACTGGTTGGGAGATTTAGGGTTGGAGTATTGATTCTGGTAGGGCTATACAGTTTTATAGGGTCAGGTGTTTGAAGGGCTACATAAAAATGGGAGATTGAGGTAGTGGAATTTGGAACACTTGTTTTTTCAAGCATATGGCAGCGGGAAAGTCTTTCATAAGCCACTAACATATGATCACCCGTAGTAGGCCAGAAAAATGTTAGTTGGAAGAACAGACCAATATAAAAGCAACATGTGCATTTTTTTCTAAACACCTTTATTAAATTATCATTTAAGACATAAGCAAACATATTTTAACAGAAATGAAAATGAACTATGTTGACCTTTTTTTCTTTTTACATGCATTATTCATCACGCATCTTTTCTTTCATTGTAATTATCATTAGTACAGCATTGCATAAATTGCTGAATTCTTGCCTTCCCTTAAACTTCTGTCATGCTTCTCTTCCTAAAAATTATTTTTCATGTATTGTTCCCATAGTTTCCATTTATTTCTATGCATTTTGTTCTTTCCCTTTTCTAAAGATCCCTCTTCCAGTACTTTTATCACTTTTATAATATTCAGTACTTCAAGTACAGTTGGTTTAGAATTTGATTTCCATTTTCTAATTTTTGTTTTGTTTTTGTTTTCACAGGCAGCAGAATTGAACTTTATAAGGCCTTACTATGTCTAGGCAGTTCAGATCCTGTGTCCCGTCTCAAAAAAGTCGTATCCTTAGTTACTGCCATTTGCTAACCTAATAGTTCTGACAGAGTATTCTGTTGGGAATCTTTAAAATCTGCCAACTCATTATACTTCCAAAATTTATGTTCCCAGTTACCTCTTTCTTCCTGATCATATTGCCAATATTTGCTATGTACCTGAAGAAAATTGTTTGAAGCCTGCTTGGGAGGTAAAAATACCTATGCAGTCACTTCCAAGCTAAGATCCTAAGCTTTCTCATACATATCTCCTCCCATTGTTCAGTTGTAAATTTCCAGTCTCTCTTCCCAATCTTTTCTAACTTCCTCTGATCGATTCTTATAGTTATCATGCAGTATTTCATATGGGGTTCCATTTAGATGCTGGAAAGTCCTTTTACGCAAATACGAGAAGAGCGACACGTATTGCGCGAACCACGGAAATGCTGAATGTCCAAAACCGCAAAATTAGAAATGTCGAAGTGTCATGGTTGGACCTTCTGCGGTATAGTTCCGTAAGGTAAGTGTGCGATAGTTACGGACCTTAGGGTTAGGGTGTGGGTTAAGGTAAGTGCATAGATAGGTAATGTATGTAAGGTTTAGTGTAGGGTTAGAATTAGGGTTTTGTTAAATATATGTGTGTGGATTATTTATTTTGTTTTGGTATATCTCTGTAGGGAAAGTGTGCGATAGCTACAGACCTTAGGGTTAGGGTGCGGGTTAAGGTAAGTGCATAGATAGTAATGTATGTAAGGTTTAGTGTAGGGTTAGAAGTAGGGTTTTGGTGCTTTACTTAAGGGTTAGAAGTAGGGTTTTGGTTAGTGTATGTATGTGGTTTATTTATTTTGTTTGGGTAGGCAGTATGTAGTGGGAGGTAGAGTTGGCCGACTATGGGAATTCGACTTTTTGAATTTCGCGGTTTAGTGCGTTCGGCATATTCACGGTTCACGCAATACGTGTCAGTGTTTTTGCCTTCGCTTAAAAGGATTTTCGCTAATATAATATAGACTCTTTTATATGCACTACTAATTATTCCTTTTTTAGCAGTAGCTTTGTTTCTAGATTTAAAAGTACGAAATCCAAACGGCTTCAGGTACACTGGGGTGCCCAAAACAGCAATAGGAATAAAAATAAAAGTAAGGCACCGAAGTTACACACTGGAGACTAGTTATAATACTAATACTATAAGACTGTCTGTCTGTCTGATGAAGCGACACCAAGTTGTGAAAGCGCTTACCTACTGTTCTCTTTTGTAATAAAGTATTATAACTAGTCTCCAGTGTGTAACTTCGGTGCCTTATTTTTATTTTTATTCCTTGTTTCTAGATTTGACTGAAAACTCCAACAAAGCAGGACCTTCACTTTTTGTTTGCCTGTACTCTGATATCAGTCACACTTTATAATTATAGTTTAAAACTGAGATGGGTCTGTATGAAGCTGGGTCTTTTGGGTCTTTACCGCCCTTAGGTAATACAGCCACCACAGCTTTCTTCCAAGATGTTGATGCTTCCCTTTCTTTTAAGGTACTTTTAAAGAAAATCTTCCAGATCTTGATCTCTTTCTTCTCTCCTCACATCTAGACTTCCACAGGAATACCATTTGTTCCTGGAGACTTTCCTAAAGATTGATTATACTTCACCATTTTTATCTCATCCCTTCCTAACTTAACTGCTAGTCTTTGAGCCTCATCTACTCCTAACCTTGGCATAATTAAGTCTTCCATAAATATTTCCATGTGTGCTCTGTCTTGATTTCCACATTTCTCTGCTTCATACACATGTTCATACAATTTATGAAATATCTATAATACCTCTACAGGATCTCCGGCTATTTTTCTTGTTGTAGGCTTCCTAAGTTTGGCAACAACCTGTTGAATCATTGTGTTAAACATTTTTGTGTTTTGGAGTTATTTTAAAAAATAGTTAAGCAACTCCAAAATACAGAGGCTGAAAGCACAGGAGAAGAGCGAATTGTGAGAATCACTTTTTTCTTCTTTAAACTTCTTTTGGAAGGGAGGGAGAAAAGAGAATATTATGAGAAATGGCATCTCAAACTTAGGATACGTAAGACAGTTCTTTCAGTCTCTGTATTTTGGGATTAAGTCCTTCTACTTTTATGGCTGACATTTCAAATGGTTACCATGAAACAGTTCTTTCCTTACCGGCCAATCACATCTTAGCAAAAACTTCACAACTTATATTTGAAACAAAAGCACAGAAACACCTTTGGTAGTGTAGCAGCCTTTGTTTACCTTCACTGGGTTTCCTGTTTGTTTATTATACTTTTGCTAGCCTTCATTGTAAAACAGAACACAACAGATTTTGTCTGTTGGTCACTACTGTCTTTATATCCTCTTTATTTAGTATTCTTTTACATCTAGAGCCAACATCTCTTGGATGTAATATTTAACCAAATTATGTTCAAATACACTACTAGTTGACAAATATAGCAGTGAACTGATACATAACCAGTCAGCTAACAGTGCTTCATCATGATTTAAATGTAGGGACAGTTTATAATACTTGTTTTAATTAGCATGATTTTGAGAGAGCTGTATACCTGGAAAAGATCCACACGGAATCATGGAAAACATAGACTCCACACAGATAGTAACAGGAGGTCAGTATTGAACCCTAGGTGTCAGAGCTGTCAGCAGTAGCCTTATCCAGTGAGACACTTGCCATTGCTTGTGTTGCAAAGGAGACTAAACTTAGGGGAAGTACCGTTTTTCTTTTTTTTTGTGATGCAAGTGAGTCATGCAAGTTATGCATACAGCAATGGTAGCTGGTAACCTGAAGTCAAAAGGACCCTCTCTTGTAATAGCTTGAATGTTCACTTGACTTGGTTAAAGGCAGGGCAGCATGGAAAAAATTGCTGAGGGATGCAGAGATGCTGCTGTTGTATAGATTAAAAGATATTTTCTATATCTTGCATAAAACGTCCCTTATTGTTTTATAAATAATAAAACAAAACACAAAGTTAATATTTTTCAACGTGCTAGCCTAGTCTTCGCAAGTGGCTTTTTTTCACCTTGTCATCTAGTCACATCCTCCCCTTTCTAGCTGTTTCTTTCATAGACTTCCCTTCTAGTCAACTGCATCAGAGCTTTGACTTAATTCTGCTTCCAGGCTAAGATCCTATGATCATAGTCTATGTGTTTGCCTAATGACAGTGAAGCAGGCTCCCACATACAGTACAAGTGTTTCATGTGTGATTTTCTTTTTTTACACATACAAAAACATGCACACACACCAGCACTTTATGTATTTTCTCATTCATTCAGTTACTTAGTAATCGTATTAGGCCACATTACAGACAATTTACTGCAAGCATTGAAGCCACAGTGAATTGTTAAAGCATAAAATGCATAGATTTTGTTCATTTGTTGCTTAATCCAAGTCAACTTTGCAGGGAAGCCATCGTCTATCCCCGAGCTCAGTGGATGTAAAGAAGAGAAACTAATCGTAGGCAAGGCACTATTGTGCAAGACATACAAACAAGCACACACACGTGTGCACGTGAGGGCGCACACACAGACATAAACACACACACACACACACACACACACACACACACACACACACACACACACACACACACACACACACACACACACACACACACACACACACACTCAGTCTGTCTCTCTCTATCTCTTTAATTTAAGTGTCTTGTATTTTGTATTCTTTATAAAATCCCTGTACCCACTTGTGGGAGTAATTGGAAGAATACAGTTGAATGTAGGGAATTGTTTTGCAGTTTCTATTAGATGCAATATGATATCCAGGTATTAATGATACGATTTCCATTAAAAGTGTTCTTGAGATGGTACTGGCTAAACTGTAATATGTGGTTATTATTCTTCTGTATTATTTTATCTATACTAAAAGTGTTTTTGTTATATGAGTTTTCAAGTTTTTTTATGCGAGTTTCTCAGTACTGTAATAATACCTAATATTTCAATGTTTCGTAGGAATCAGAATCATAGTAAAATGTGTTGTGACTAACCAGGTGACCTTTGTCATGTGACCTAATGCAGTAGAATTTGGTGTTGGATTATTTAGTTCTGAAGAAGTCTTTTTAATGTTAATACAAAAGAGCTAAACGTTTGAATATGTCTTTGTGGATGACAGTGGTGCAGCATTGCATGTTTATGTTGGTTAAACACAATATCATCAGCACTGAGTAACTGGTAGACACAACAGTTTAATTTGGCTAATCCACCTAGATGAGTATTTATTTGCTATAGTGATATATTTAGATTGTTTTGTGTTCTGTTTATTCTGTGCTGCTTGCTGACCTTCAAACCCTCTCACAACCATTTGGCTTATTCATTCACTCTTCATTAAGGTGAGAGCTTGTCTTAAGAGGCCATCAGTTAGGTTCATAAGTTGGTACTAGGGTATTGGCCCTAGCGCCTATACAAGCCTAGCCATAACAATTTCCTGACTAATTCTTCCCAAACTATTTACTTCCCTGGACCCCTGTCTAGCAGGGCGAATTACATGATCCGGGGTGAATTTCCTTTCTCCCATCCAGTTGTGGAGACTGGTGTCTTCTTTTTGCCTTAATCCCCAGCACTTTAGTGGTTGATATAAAAGCGTCTTACTAGGAGGGTCCTGCATTGGCCCCCTTCCACTGGTAGGATGTAAATGCTTCTGTACATGCCTTCTCTAGAAAGCTACACTACTCAGAGAATTATCGCGGTGGTAGTTTGGCAGAAGCCAAGCACATCTTAGGTCTACCCACTACATGCCATTCTTCTGTCCTTAGTGGAGTCCGGTATTACAGTAGACTAGAACCACACCTTTCGTTTGGAATGGTGGACTGGTATAAGCTATTTCCTTCCCAGCTATCACTGTCCAGCTGCTCCAACATCTGTGCCACTAATTGGCTTCAGGTTTTCCTGTATGTTAGTCAGGGCTTCATTTCTCTGTGACATGCAGACAGATTTTAGTGAGGGAAGCTCTTGTTATAATCTGTGGCCCTGTGATGTCTGAAAAGGAACTCCAGACAGATTTGCAGTGGAAGATGGTGCAATGCAGACATTCCATCTGTCCTTTGCTATGGTTTTTACCCTGAACAAATACTGATGAGCACTACCTTTTCTCTATAATTAGGTTGAATAAAAACGTGCCTGTTGATGACAAGAACTGCATTAACCAGCATCTGTTAGGCTTGATGTAGAATGCAATAAAAGCAGCTGCACCCATTCTTTTTTTCCTATTTTTATGAAGCAGAGCTAATTGAGTTAAAACTCATGAGGTAACCCCCTGTATATCTAGCACTCAAGAAACCTCAATTGCAGTTATGCAGTGATTCAAGTTTAGTTTGTTTGAAATTTGACAAATCTGGTTCAGTGAGGATTTACTGAAATAAATTTACTGTTCCTTGTACAGACTGATCTAAGAGAATTCATTACTGTTCTTTACTTTCATGCTATAATTTTTTCATAGAGAAAGCATGGATTAAAATAATACATGTGTTACATTTCATGTAGTACTCTGAGTTATAGTCCTCTCTAGTTATTTGAATTCATTGACTAGGGTAGACAGTGATCCATCTGGACATTACAGGCTGGCCTGGCAACCTGGCAAACAATATAAAACAGTGATTAGGCAGAATTTCCCAAAAGTCAGGTAACACTACAGAGCATTTGTACAAAATGTAGTCAAGCTGTATCTAAGAAACAGTACACAATGCTTTACTGAAGTAATGAGAGACAGTAATTTTACATGCATTGGCAAGAGGGAGTATATCTGTAGGATATAAGGTGCAGGACACTGAGAAGGATGAATGAGTGCAGCGTGAAAGTTCCCAGAGCAGTAAGTAATAAATAAGGAAGTTGGGTGATCACAGACTGTCCTGAGAGCAAAACAGTAATGTTATGTAGTCCTATCTCGCTGTAATTCTTGCTGGATGAGTTTGGAGCCGATCCTCGGCTCTGACTCGGCCGATACTAAAGCCCGAGAGCCTTTACTGGCTTGAGGCTATCCCCTATCCCAAGGTGCATCACGGCAATCCCCAGATCTCGTTTGCTGCGAAAGCTTCGAGGTTGTCTTCTTACTGGCTCATTGGTTAAGTAAAATTTTTTCGATAATTTTCCATACTTTTCACCATATTTTTTCAATTTTTCTATTAGCTAGTGTTTTCCTATTATCTGAGCGATTGTAGTGAGTGTTTGTTCCCCTGTCCCCCTTTCTTAAGGATTGTACGACCCATTTTAGTTAGAGGGCCGTAGTTGCCCGTTTAAATTAGAGGGCCTTTCCTCTCTGAGTGCTAGTCCTTTCTTCTTCTATATTAAAAAAAAAATTCTCTTCTCCTTAGATAGTAGTTCTATTGGGTTGTTGTTGTTGTTCTATTGTTTTTTCTTATTGGCAGAAATATGTCTAAAGATGAAGATATAGCACATAAAGAACACTGCCCTTCTGGCTTTAAAAAAATGCGACAAATGTTCCCAAAAAATGTAATTGACTGACCGTCACACCAGCTGTGTGTACTGTCTTGGAGAGGCTCATTTACAAGAACCCAGTACTTTTTGTCACGCCTTAAGCACTAGGGTTCTTAACGAAAGGGAGAGAAAACTAATAGAGGACTTATGGCTCGTTCCTTCCAAGAACAGCGGGAACAAGGTCAGACAGTCCCCAAGACTCATAAAAGGAAATCTCCATTTACAGCTTCAGAACCATCTAAGAAATCTAAAGCGAAAAAAAATTTAGCTCCTCCGGACCCAAAGGCTCCAGAGCCGACCTATCTTCAGACTACTGCTCCTCCTCCAACTGCTTCGCTCTCAGAGTCTAATGCTTTGGGTCCTTTAGTGCTGGAACCTTCGGTTCTAAGAATTCTTTGTGCTTCCTTGGAACCGATAACTCTATCCTCATTGGCTCAGTCTGGAGTCGAGGGGTCTGGGAGCCGACGCTCTCGAGTCGACTCCGAGAGGGATAGTCACCCTGTTTTTTCTTTGAAACTGACCCTCCCTCTTGGTGCTTTGGCTCAAGTGAGCTTGGCTCCCATGACCGCTTTGGAACCTGTCCCTCCTTCTCGGAGCCGACCTTCCATTTCCTTGGAGCGCAGGTCTTCTTTGGAGTGTGGCAGTAAGGCTTTCGAAGTGATAGAGAAAGCTTTGTCTAATGCCAAAGCCCTGCCTTTGGACCCAATGTCCCTCCAGCAGCTGGCAGCAACCTCTTCTCCCCTGGTTGCCCCTAAGCATAGGGAACCAGAGCCCCAAGGAGCCCCCATAGGAGGTGTCCCCTCTTCTGAGACCTCACCAGATTATCCCACTGGAGAGATCCCCCGGATGAGACTTTGTAAGAGAAAGCACATTGACTCATCTGAGTCTCACTTCGGACACTGATTTGGATGAGTCAGAAGGGTCCCCAAGATCCCCCTCTGAGGATGTCTCTTTTGCGGACATCCCTGAAATCCTTAGACAGAGGGGTGATTTGAAGACCTCTAACCCTACTGAAGACAAATCAGTGTACCTTGAGGCCTTTGGTTCCCGACCTTCCACCTCCTGGGTGACACCGCCATTATGACCAACTTTTAGGGGCCATATCCAGGGAAGCTTGGACCTCCCCAGACACAGTGGAGCCTGTCCCAAGGAGGCCAAACAAGTTTATGTCCTCTCTGGAAGACAAATCTTTTCTATCTAAGAGTTCTGTGGATGCTATGGTAGTAGCGGTGGCCACGAAGAAGGAGTTGTCAGAGACATCCTCAGATATCCATCCTCCTAATAGAGTCTAGGACGATGGATAGGTATGGAAAGTGTACCTTTTCTTCAGTGGCATTTACCTTATGATTCGCTGAATTACCTGTCCCATTTTACTAGACATTAAAGGGATCTCCTGAAGGAGTTGGAAGATACCTTTCAGGGTTCAGTAGCTTCAGGATCCACTGACAAGTTATCTTCGCAGCTCTCCACTCTTACCTTTATTGCTAACTCCTCCATGAGGCTGATTTTATATGCAGCTGATGGAGCGAGCAGGTCAGTTGCAGCAGGGATCTTTCTTAGAAGACATTCCTGGATGTGTCTATGCAACTTTACCATTGTCCCCTTTGATGGTTCAACTCTTTTTAGACCTCAGACCAGGTGCAAGCAGGAAGGGAAAACCTTATCTGCTGTTGGAATCCATTTCTCCCTTCCTTCTAGACCCTATCCCAAGGGTCATACAGGAGGGAAGATGTGGTTCCGTAAATCCCAAAAAGGTTTCCCTCAGGCACAAGGTCACCCCTCCCCTAGAGGCAGAGGGGGAGGATATAATGGAAGACGCCGCGCTCGTGGCAGAGGGGGTCCGCAACACCAGGGTGATAGAGATGCTTTCTCTGATCGTCCCTTCCATTGCCCCTGACGGGTTGCCCGACTGTCTGTCTCTGGAGGCAGTGAAGGTCATCTCTCACTGTACCCAAGTGGCTGGCTACAAATTTCCCAAGATCGATGGGTACAAAATATAATTTCCAGAGGTTTCCTCATTCCCTTTATTTCCGATCCCCCTGTAAATTGGTATTTACCAGATGTGCCACCCATTCAATTAGACCGTGCAACATCAGAGGTCATCTCCTTACTTCATAAAAAGAGTCATCCAAGAAGTCCCTACAGAGCAAATAGGATCCGGAACTTACTCACAATTCTTTTTAGTTCCAAAAAAGACCAGGGAGTGGAGATCATTTCTAGATCTCAGCAAGCTAAACAAGTCTGTAAAAAAAATCGAAGTTCCATGTGATCACTCTGCAGTCAATTTTTCCATTTATCTGAAAAGATAATTGGATGTGCTCCATAGATCTTCAGGATGCAGATTACCATATCAAAATGGACAGACACTCCAGAAGGCATCTACGCTTTCGGCTGGGAGCCAGTCATTTTCAATTTCGAACACTGCCCTTTGGTCTCACTACAGCCCCCAGAGTGTTCACCAAATGTATGGCAGTGGTAAGGATTCCAGGTGTTTCCGTACCTAAATGACTGGCTCCTTACTGCTACCACCAAACATCAACTAATCCAAGCCAGGGAGGAGACTCTATCCTTTTGTACCAGATTAGGGATTACAATAAATCTAACAAAAAAATCCGCCTTATCTCCATGGCAGCGCATTGTCGTCTTAGGCTCAGACATAGACTCAACCACCATGACAGCAAAACTGACACCAGAAAGTATAGAATCATTGCACAGCCAAGTCAGATTCTTGCTGAAAAAAGACAGTACAGGCCAGGATAGTTCTTCAAGTCCTAGGGCCCATGGCATCCACCATTCTCTTAGTTCCCCTAGGCCATCTACACATGAGAGTACTTCAGTAGCTACTGTTTGCCCAGTGGTCAATGCAGGATCTACCCTTGTCCCACCAAATACTCATCACAAACTCCTGCAAGAAGGATCTAACATATGGTGGTTACATACAGATCAGCTTTATCTTGGTCGTCCCCTTGTTCCCCCTCAACAACACGACCATGGACACTTCCCAGATAGGGTGAGGGGGGCATTATCTGAGAATGACAGTCCAAGGTATCTGGTAGGATCATGAGAACCACTTGTACATAAATGTTCTGGCGATGAGAGCAGTGCTATATGCGTTGCAAGCACTTCACAGTTCTCTTCCCACCTGGACAATTGCGATTCAATCAGGCAACATGTCTGTTGTGTGGTACATAAACAAGCAAGGGGGAACCAAGTCTTTCCCACCTTGTCAAGAGGCACAAAGAGTATGGCAATGGGCTATGGACACTCAACGCTTTCTGGTAGCAATGCACATCCCGAGGAAGTCCAGTGTGATAGCAGACAAACTGAGTCGAGCAATTCTGATGCCTCATGAGTGGTCCCTGAAAACTTGCGGAAGAGATTATCAGCAAATGGGGCCAACCTTGCTCCGACCTATTCGTCACGTACATGAACACCTAATGCAGCAACTACTTTGCTGTCATTCCCCATCCGGGAATGTCACACAGGGATGCTCTGGTTCACAACTGGCCTCCGGGACTTCTTTATGCTTTTCCACCCTTTCCTCTCATACCCAAAGTGATTCAGAAAGCAAAACCGTTGAAGAGTACCCTGATCCTTATTGCTCCTTACTGGACTCATCAAGTCTGGTTCTCCTTCCTGTGGCCCTATCTCTTGGAGGAACCATGGATTCTGGAACCATCTCCAGACCTTCTGATTCATCAATCGGGACAGTTCCATCCTACCATCCAAACCCTAAAATTGACAGCATGGCTGCTCCATTTCCAGGAATAGCCAGGTGTTTTCCCTTTCTCCTACCATTAAACACATCCTCATTTCTTCAAATAAACCCTTCTACCAGAAAGTTATATTCCAGCAAATCGAAAAAGTTTTCCATTTGGGCAGCTAAACAAGGCATAGATCCCTACTCAGCTCCCATAGAGTCTATCCTGTCCTTCCTTGCATCTATTTTTCAAGAAGGAGCTGCAGCTGCTACCATTATGGTTCAGTTAGCTGCCATCTGTAATTTACATTTTGGGAACAAGGGAAATCCAATTATGTCCCACTCTTTATGCAAAACCTTTTTGAAAGGAGTCCTTCTCAGACCTCCAGTCAGGCAGCCTCCGGAGCCCTGGGACTTGAGCTTAGTTCTGACCTCATTAATTTCTCCACCTTTTGAACCGTCTTCTTCATCAGACTTGAAATTGTAGCCTTGGAAGACATTGTTCTTACTTGCTACAACATCTGCTAGGAGGGTTTCAGAATTGCAAGCCCTGACCATTCAACTTTCTTATATTATATTCCACAGGGATAAAGTCTCCCTAAGAACTAATCCTTCCTTTCTCCCTAAGGTATGTTCAGAACATAATCTAAACACAACTATTGAATTACCAGTATTCTTCCCAAATTACACTAATAAATCAGAATACAGACTACACCAATTAGATGTCCACAAAATTCTCCGATTTTACCTGCACAGGACTAAAGATTTTCGGAAATCGGATCAATTATTTGTTGCCTTCTCTGACAAAAACAAAGGCTTGCCTGTCTCCAAGGTTACTCTGTCTAAATGGCTTTCAGAATGCTTGTCTTTTGCTTACAAAAATGCTGGTAAAACAACTACCTACTAAAATAAAAGGTCATTCAACTAGAGCAGTATCAGCTTCATATGCCTTCAGATCAAAACTCCCAATTGATGCCATTTTTGCAGCAGCTACGTGGGCAAGACCTCATACCTTTGTCACTCATTACAAATTGGACTTGGCCTCCCAGGACAGGTCATCGTTTGGGTCCACTGTGCTGAAGAGTCTCTTTTTTTGAGCCACCCAGGATAAAGGTGCTGGGGATGCTGTCCCGTCCAGCAAGAATTAAGGCGTGATAGGACTACATAACATAAAGAAGTTATGTACTTATCATAAAGTTCCATGTTTGTAGTCCATCTCACCTACATTCTTGCATCCCACCCTCCTTCCCCCTTCCTGTATCCTGGAGGAACTGGTGGACTGTCCATTATGCTGTCTGACCTTGTTATAGTTGTCCGTCCACATGGCATGGATAGTAATACAAAGTACTTTTGTTTATATGTAGATAGTTATTGATAGCATAGTTACTATTATGTATGTAGTTACTTTTTTGCAAACAAGATCTGGGGATTGCCGTAATGCACCATGGGATAGGGGATAGCCTCGAGCTTTAGTATCAGCCATGTCGGAGCCAAACCCATCCAGCAAGAATGCAGGCGAGATGGACTACAAACATGGAACGTTATGGTAAGTACATAACCTCTTTTTATGGTTAGTGAGAGGTTTGACAGTCCATATGAATATGGTAAGTATGAGTCATACTGAAGATTTCTGTTAAGAGTTAAAGAACTGAATTAATAGGACTAAAACAGGAAAGATATGCCAAGTATAGGTTATTTTGCTGTCAGTGGGGCAGTGGCATTCTACCATTTTGTGTAGGTGTTGTATGAGGTTTTCCTTCCTAAATTTGGGAAATCTAGGCGAATCCCTAATGGATGGAGAAATGGATTCCTGGAGTTTGGAAACATGTATTGAGAAACTATGGTTACTATATTGCTAACTGGAGTCTGGGTTATGAAGGGAAGGAGCATTTGGGGGCTGAGATCTGAGGTTATCAGTCCTTTTTTTATCTTTGTTTTATGGTAAAATGACCTTCAAGAAAGGGAAATGATTTACCGCTGTGCACCTACTGGTAATTCATTTCTTTTCCTTCATACCCTTGCGTATTAAGCATCAGTAGCTCTTTCTGAGGGCTTTCAAATGCATGTTCCTTAGCTACATAGATGTCTTTTGAAAATCCATGCTGCCATATGAAGTTACTCACACTCTCCTTTTCACTAGCTAATCAGCTGCTTGTAATTTTAATGAAAGCCCAAACCAAAGAGCATTAACACTCTTTCCTGCATGAAATGAACTCTCTTCAGATGTTAAGGAGTGTGTTGGTGACATAAAGGCATTTTTCATTGTGCTTCCAAGATGAATGCCAAGTGTTCTACAATATTTGCTGACAGTGAAGTGGGTTCATAGTAGTACTGACTGTAGTGACATTAAGAAGGGGAAATCATTGAAACCTGCCCTCTGCCCTTGTATTGCAGTTCCAGGAAATTCCTTTTTATTTATATTGTTGATCCTTTTCCTGCAATGTTGATATGAATTTATCCCTTAGATTCCTCAACATTTATCTGTTGTGTCAGATGAGCATTGTTACGTATTTATATTGCAGAGTATGTAAGCTAATTTCATATTTTTTTTCCCAGATCTGGAATTGCCTGCTTGGAATTGACTGCAGGATGAGTAATTGGACCAGTCCATGGAAGTCATTCATAGAAAATGATCTTATAAAAAGAATCAAAGCGGTAAAAGTAGTTTTCTAAGATGTGTCTGTAGTCTACCTGATGTGAATTTGTTTAACAAAGATTAATTTTTTCTGTACTCTCCTTCCCCATGTCTGACGGAACCTGCCTGATAGCTCAGCTACCTACACACAGTCAACCCATTGCTCCATAAGGGTTTGTGACAGACATCCCCAGGCTAGGTGAGAGCCCTCCCTGTGACCCATTCATGGGAACATATGTTAGTGCATCTATTCCCCCCAACTGCAAGAGGATCCTGGTAAAAAGTTGGTCGGCTAGCTGGTCTCTCAGAGTGGCCCTACCCCTAGGTTGCCTTAGCAGTTTACATACACGTGCACACACACACACACACACACACACACACACACACACACACACACACACACACACACACACACACACCATCAATTCCCTAGATCAGTGGGGAAGTCCATACCCAACAGAGTGCAGGCCAACCTGGCCACTACAGATGAGCAATATTATTTCTGTCCACTGCTAGGTCTCTCCACACTTCCCCCCAAAGATGGCAAGTTGGCATCAGACATTCAACTCTGTTGTCTGGTCTATATTCAGGGCTTCATCCTTCTGTGTTATGGGGTGGGGTGGCTGAGTAACAAAGGGCAAATATTTTAATCAGAAAATGGTGTTACATATAAAGGTTTTATTAACTTTACTTTGCAAATGACTTTTTATCATTCTAGATATCATACTTAAGTAACATAGCTGCCCTTTTTTAAGTCCTTGATTTTTTTTTAAATTTGCCCTTTTAGTAGTAGTTAACTGGGTCTGTATAAGCTGTCCTGTTTGCCTTATTTTGTCACCATCACTATCTGTACCGTGCACTGATGTTTCTGAAATACTGTCATTTGTTTGCAGTAGGGTGAGGTACATCTAGGATTACTAATTTTACCCTTTTTGTCTGTCACATTTCACTCATTGAAAGTGGATGAGTATATTTATTGTTACTTGTTCTAGGAGCGTCCTGACAAACAAATCCTAATCTACTGGACTGAGAAGTTGAAGATAAATAATGTTTCTCCAGCTCTTCATGATCTCTTCCATACCTGTGCTCTGGATGCTGTGAAGGAAGTGTGCCAGGTAAATGAGCAATTTTTTTGGGAAGTTGCCATTTTGCTTCATATTTTTTAGTTATCATTTCGATAAGCATAAAGTCTGTCATATACTGGATTAAAGATAGTATATCATTATATCTTTTCCAAAGGCATATGTTGCCAATAAAAAGAGAAGGGTTTTCTGCATTATGCATGCCAAGGAAGATACTAAAAACATTCTGTTTAGAAACAAGAACATCCTTCAACCAAAAAGACCAAACAAAATTTGCTGGTGTATACTGACTATGACTTAAATGGGTATAACTTGTAAAAAAAACATAAACTAGAAGGTCACTTGTATGATAGCTAATTATTTTGTGTTGACATCCATGAATAGGTAAGCAAAACTTAAGTTTGCCAGTAAGTTGTGCTTTTACATGGGTGTCTCTCAACATTAGGTCTTTGTGAAGCTGTGCATTGTCTCTGGTTCTTAAAGTGCAGGTTTACTCCAAGGCACAGCTTCAGTGACTGATGTGCAGTAGGTTCTGCAAAGGTCTTGATGCTGATATTCTGGAATGTGCATGTATTCACTCTTCAGAATGAAGAGTTACCACTAATGACTGGGGAGCATGGCAGTCCTTTTGAAGTTACCCTAATCTCATCAACCCTAATCACGTCTTAATTTTCAGGGGGAGTCTGTTCTAGAGGTGGTGGACCACTGTGTGATGAACGTCTCTCTCTATTTTATTTATCTGCTGGTCAAGATATAGATCCTTGGTTCTGGTATTGGTAGGACTTTTTGATTTGTGGAGCTACAAGAGATCCAGATTGTCATGCCTTATTTTATATTCCCTACTAATTGTCCCTTTTTCAACAACACTTTTAATTCAAGGCTCAAATAATAACTCTACCAACTATTTCAGATCATGCACCAGTAATTGCTAAGATAAAAATGCATGTTAATGAAGTAAAGATCAAACACTGGCATTTCCCCACCTACCTGTTAAAAAAAGAGAAATTTAAGGAATGGATAGTAGAAATTATCCAGGAGTTATTAGGGAAGATAGAAAGCACTCCAGAAGTTATAGCTAGTGAGTGGGATAAAGTGAAAGTGGAGTTTAAAAACAGAGTAGAAGTAAAAGAAAAAGAGACCTAATTAAGAAGTTTTTAGAGGAGTTGACAAAGGTTAAACTATTATAAATCAGGGGACTCTCACAGAACAAGATTAGACTCAATTACTAAAAGTTAGGAGGACATGAGAAAAAATAATTATATATAGCCAATCTACAGGAAAATCTCCAGGAATAGATGGTATTCCAGTGGAAGTTTGGAAGTTTGGCGGAAGAAATTGATAAAGATCTGGAAGGTTTTGTTTAACAGTATTTTAAAAGGAGAAACGGCACCAACATCCTAGAAAAAAACTGTGGTGGCTGCAGTACTTAACGAGGGTAAAGTCCCATCTGGCCCATTTCAATTTTAAACCATGATTATAAAGTGTTTATGTCTGTAATAGCTAAAAGGTGACAAAGGTGGTACCAAAACTGATAGATATGGATCAGCGTGATTTTGTGGACTGGAGGCAAACATTTTACAATTAATAGGACAATGGTTATCAAGAGAGAAGCAGAATGTAAGAAAATGCCACGGTTGTTGATGAGTCTTGATACAGAGAAAGTATTCAACAGAGTAAGCTTGATTTTATGAGTAAGACAATGGAAGGATTTGCATTCCCTAATGAAATAATAAGGTTGATTATGAGGGTATATGAAGAAATGGAGGTGAAAATTAAAGTTGGGAGGTGTCCTGTCTGATATGTTTTGTTTGAGCAGAGGAACCTGGCAAGGATATCTTCCTTCAACTTTGTTATTTGCATTATATTTAGAACCAGTGGCAAAGAAAATAAAAGATTCAGAAATTCAAGGATATAATTGGTATGGTAATGAAGAGTAGTTGGCTTTATTTACAGATATTATTTTGTACCTGATAAAAACAGAAAAGGAATTTCAGTGTTCTGGAACACTCTGAGACAGTTTCAAGTCTTTTCAAGATACAAAATTAATGACGTTAAAACAAAGGCAGTAGGTGTAAACTATCTACCCATACATGAATTGGTCCAGCAATACCCATATTTATGGGATCATGGCAAGTGAAGTACTTAGGAATATAGATTAAAAAGGATTCTTTTATGGCAGCTAAGGATATATAGGATATCTAGGAAGAAACTAAACAAGAGGTAATACAAAAACTAAGAAACTGGAAGCTCTGTTTTATGGATATGGGATGACTGCAAAAGGGCACAGTGAATAAGCAAGACAGGGCTGGAATTTACTGGAGAAAACAGGCAAAAGAACCAAGGTATTGAGAGCAAAAAATGGAGGAAAGGTAGTAGAATGCATGCTGACAAAATACTGTTATTTTAGCAACTTTTTATGTTTATAAGAGCAGTATTTAAAATCTGTCCATATGCTTGGACCGCTGCCCCCCATTATTTTAGGTTTTGTCCAGATTTCTTGCTGTAAGAGGTTGAGAGGTGTGCATTAATGGAAGTTCATCTGACAATAAAGTATTTAAAAAATCATCTTGTAAAAGGGATATAAATTGATCTAATATTAAATTGGATACACAGAAACTGCACCTTAATTAGTAGAAATGTGCTGTCAGTCAGCACATTTGTCCAGAACCTTAATGCCATATCTTTGAGATAATAACAACTAACACTCACTGCTTTATCTGTTGAACTGATTTCAGCACATTCAAACAGTTTGCAGTAAGAGAGGTGATTGTATATTCATGATCTAAATATATTTTGTGCAAGCAAGTAATGTTGCATCCAATATCTAATTACTTAATCAAGCTGTTTCTTTTAATGCAGTGGTTTAAACCATTCACATTAAAACAGGAAATATGTATGCCTTGAGCATTCAAAACAGAATAACCTTATTAATTCCCTTGCAGCAATAGGGACTTCACCCACATCTCAACCAACGCATACAGAACAAAATTAACAAAATAGTATGGGCCAACAAAGTTATAATAACTGAAGCTGTAGTAACTTCCCAAGTTTAGGCATTCAAAGGGCCATATGGATTTACACTCAAGGCTTTTATTTCAGTTTCTGCTTCTTTAGAAATTGACATTAATTAATGACACCTTTCAGGTCACATATAAAGACTTAATGCTGACTGGAAACATGCATTTTTACTTTGTGGCACACTTTAAATATATAATTAAAGCTTTTCCTCTGAGGAAGAAGAACCACAGTGGGAGGACACATGCACTTGGTCAGATATATGCAACCTGACATACTAATTGTCATTTCCATAATGAACTAAAATGAATAATAAATGCTCTTTCTGATCAGAAGGAGGAGGTTCCAACATGTGAAAATAATCAGGATTTATTTGTCAAAGATGGCTCATCTGCTACATTGCTAAGAGTAAGCAAGATTATGGGCACAATAAAAAAAAAATAAATAAAAAGAAAATAGTCCAGGTGCTTTGTGTAAGCGTGTATCCCTAGATCTGAAGTAGGAGATTCATTTGTCTGCAACCTGTGGGTTATGGATCCGATATCAGATCCGAACCGGCATGGTTTTCCAGCTATGGAACCGAGCTCTCAGCTCTTCCCCTCACCCATAATGCCCTGCTCTCCCTACATGACCTCAGATCTAGTTTGCCGCGCTGGTGACCAGATTGGATTTCAGAGCTCTTCAGCTAAGTGTTTGTTATTACCTTTTACAGTGTTAAATTTAAAAATTTTTAGTTAGTTTTGTGTGAAAGTTGTAGGTTCCCTATCCTTATAGCTTAAAGTTTTTAAGTTTTAATAACTTTTATAACTTTTAGTTATCCCTCCCCTCACTGCTGCGTAGTGTGTGTTTGGGCCTGTGTTTACTTGGCTAGTTAGCTTTTACTTTTTTTTTTCAAAAAAAAAAAAAGTAGTAGTAGTATCCTTAGGATGCCTGAACCCCCTAAGGCTTTCTTTTCGAAGTGCTCCGAGTGTGGCCATAAGCTTTCCCCTGCTGATGGCCACACTCAGTGCGTTCAATGCCTTGGGGTTGAACACCTCACTTCTGGATGTTCCATTTGTGCAGGGTTCAACCCCAGGGCATTGAAGGAGCGGAGGTCGAAGCTGGTCCTGGCGGGACTTTTGCCCCCGGACTCGGCTTCGACTACCGCTCCTTCAGGGGGTACCGTGTCTACGGTTCCCTCCTCTCCTTCTCCCCCTCCTCCACCTGGGACTCAACCTCCCTCTAGTGGTTTGGGGGAGAGGGAAGCAAGAAAAAAGGACCGGAGGGAGAAGCACCATAAGCGGCGGGCCGAGACCTCTGTTTCGGCCCCGCCTGCCAAGCGGGCTTCTCCTCCGGCCTCCTTGTCTGCTGGTTCCCCCCTCCTCGGCTCCGGTCTCCAGTGTGCTTCTCACCGGGACCCGAGGAGGAGGAGATCCGATCTCCATCGAGGCTATCGAGGAGGCACTCAAGGCCTACCTCGGTAGCCTCGTCGAGATCCACGTACAGTTTATCTGATGCTGATCTGGACCGGATGATGAGAAGGTTCATCCAGGCCCAGATGCAGATGGGAGTGCTCCTGCCTCCCCCCCCTCTGGGGGGGAGCTCGACCCCTTTCTTTAAACCTATAGCTCCTTCTCCGACCCGCTACCCGGGTTCGGAGCGGTTGGAGCCGAGCAGCTTCGGAGCCGGGGGTGGGTCGGCGCCGATAGTACTGGGTACTTCGGATCTGACCCTGTCCTCGAGTGCTTCGGATCCGACCTCTCAGAGCCTGGATCCGAGCTTCGGATCCGGGGGGATCAGTGCTCCTGGAGCGCACTGCCCCCTCGGATCTGAGTGCTTCGGTGCCGGCTCCGATCCACTCTTCGGATCCGAGGGGGAGCCGATTATCGGATCCTTTGGTCGAGGTTGGCTCCCCCTCGGCTTTTGATGTAGTGGAGAGGGCCCTGTTGAGGGTTTCCGGACCCCCGGCACTTGCTTCGCCCGTCCCGCTCCATCTGCACTGGGCCAGGCTTCCACCATCCGGCCACTGGGACAGCCCGCTCCTTTGCCCCAAGTTGTTCCTTTGGAACATGACACCGCTTGCGAGGGGTCCTCTGACAGCCCCCCTGAGGATGCCCCTCGCAAGCATACGTGCAAAAGGAGGCACATAGACTCCCCCGAGTCTCTCACAGAAGACACGGATTTGGAGGAAGGGGAAGGCTCCCCAAGATCACCCCCCGAGGATGTCTCCTTTGGAGACATCATGGAAATGCTTCGCATAAGGGGGGGGTGGTCTGCCCCCAAGTCTTCCTCGGACGAGTCCGTGTTCTTGGAGGCATTTGAGGCGGGCCCGTCTACCTCTTGGGTGTCCCCTCCTG
The DNA here is from genome assembly GCF_019279795.1 of Protopterus annectens. Taxonomy (NCBI): domain Eukaryota; kingdom Metazoa; phylum Chordata; order Ceratodontiformes; family Protopteridae; genus Protopterus; species Protopterus annectens. Next base: position 106,666,610 of record NC_056744.1, on the reverse strand, counting down.
CCGACCCCCTGGTGGACCTGATTACCACCAGGGCGTGGAAGGATCCGGACACCGTGGAGCCAATCCCAAAAAGGCCAGACCGTATCCTTAGTCCCCCGGCTGACCGTGCCCACTGGAGCAAGGGGCCTCCGGTAGATGCCATGTTGACGGCGGCAGCCACCAAGAGGGAACTTGCTCAGGAGAGTCCCTCAGTCCATCCCCCGAGCAAGGAGTCTCGAATGATGGACCGCTTGGGGAAGCGAATGTTTAGTTCAGCGACCTTTTCAGTGAGGGCGCTGAACTACTTGGCACATGTGATTAGGATGCAGCGCGATCTTATCAAGGAATACGCTGCATCCCCCCCAGAGTCCATGTCGGAGGAGGACAAACTGTTGCACTCCACCCGTATGGCCACTCTCAGGTCCGTGACTAATACCTCTATGCGGTTACTGTCCCATGCTACGGAGGGAGCCGCTAGAGTCGCAGGGACAGGCCTAGTTACTAGACGTCAGGCCTGGCTCCGCCATTGCGATTTCACAGAGCCCTTCAAGGCGTCATTCGCGAACGCTCCCTTCGATGGTTCTGCCCTTTTTGGCAAAACTGTTCGCGATACTTTGACCCAGAGCGAGAAGGAATGGAAGACGCTGTCTGCCGTCGGAATCCGCTTCTCTGTGCCCCAGAGGCCCTATTCTAGGAACCAAAAGGGCCAGAAGAAGATGTGGTTCCGGAAGTCGCAGCAGTCCCAACCCACTCCGGACAACCAGTCCTTCCGTGGCAGAGGAGGACAGGGAGGACGCCGCCCCAGGGGCAGAGGGGCTCCCAGGAACTTCGGGTCCAGAGAACCTTTCTCTGAACGGCCCGCGCAGCAGCCCTGAAGGGTTGCCCGGCTGCTCCACTCTGGAGGCAGTCGGGGGACGTTTTTCTGAGCACCTAGTGGCATGGGAGTCCATAACATCAGACCGCTGGGTCCTCCGCATCATATCCAGAGGATACCGCATTCCATTTCATCACATCTGAAAATTGAAGTCCCTCCCCGATGTTCCACCCGGTCAGTGGGAGGCCGCTTTAGCAGAAATTGGCCATCTGCTGAAGAAAAGAGCCATCCAGCCCGTCCCCCCAGACCAGATCGGATCAGGGTTCTACTCCAGGTTCTTTTTAGTGCCAAAAAAGACGGAGGATCTAAGACCAATATTAGACCTTTCACTCTTGAACCTGGCAGTTCCCAAGGAGAAGTTCCGAATGGTTACCTTGCAGTCCATTCTCCCCCTTCTGGGAGAAAATCACTGGATGTGCTCTATAGACCTCAAGGATGCGTACTACCACATTCTAATGGACAGACGCTCCAGGAGGTTTCTTCGCTTCCAGCTGGGAGCCAGTCACTACCAATTCAGGGTCCTTCCCTTTGGTCTCACCACAGCCCCCAGGGTGTTCACCAAAGTATTAGCAGTGGTAGCGGCCCACCTGAGGCTTCAGGGGGTACAGGTCTTCCCTTACCTGGACGACTGGCTCCTCACCGCCCCAACAAGACATCTACTGTTATTGGCGCGAAATTCCTTTCTCCATCTAGCTCCCCGTCTGGGCATCACAATAAATGCAGAAAAGTCCAACCTAGCCCCTACGCAATTCATAGATTTTATAGGTGCCAGGTTAGACACGAGACAGTTAAGAGCCTTCCTCACTGCGGACAGAATTCAGAATCTGCAGCTCCAGGTGCGGGCCATCCTCCACTCCAGCTCAGTTCCGGCGGAGTTGGTCCTGAGGGCTCTAGGGTCCATGGCAGCAGTGATAGCTCTTCTTCCTCTCGCCAGGTTCAATATGCGGGTCCTTCAATGGACCCTCCTCGTTCAGTGGTCTTATCTTGCTCTTCCTATGCATCATCCCGTTGCGATCAGCAAGGCTTGCAAGTGGTCCCTCCTATGGTGGCTCCACTCACAAGATCTACACGGAGGCCGCCCCTTTTGTGCTTCTCCCCCTCTCGCCACGGTGACCACGGACGCCTCCCGCCTCGGGTGGGGGGGGGGGCATTTTGCAGGCCAGACGGTCCAAGGCACGTGGAACGATTCAGAGACCTTACTGCATATCAATGTTCTAGAGATGAGAGCAGTGCTCTTAGCGTTGCAAGCACTACAGGCCTTTCTTCCCTTGGGAACTATTGCAATTCAGTCGGACAACATGTCTGTCGTCTGGTACATCAACAAACAGGGGGGAACCAGGTCTTACCCTCTTTGTCGAGAAGCCATGAGAGTGTGGGAATGGGCAATCTCCACCAACCGCTTTCTCATCGCAACGCATATTCCGGGTCGGTCCAACATCCTTGCGGACAAACTCAGTCGCACCATTCTCTCCCCTTACGAGTGGTCTCTCAATGCTCAGGTAGCGAAACGCATCTTCGCACGGTGGGGAACTCCTTGTTGCGATCTTTTTGCGTCTCCCTCAAACACCAAGTGCGACAGTTTTTTCGCTGTAATCCCTCCTCCCGGAGATACCCCAAGAGACGCTCTGGTGCATGCTTGGCCCCCCAGTCTTCTTTATGCTTACCCTCCTTTGCCTCTGATGCTCCAAGTTCTTCAGAAAGCCTCTCGGTTGGGGTGCAGAATGATTCTCATTGCCCCATTCTGGCCTCGACAGATCTGGTTCCCTTTCCTAAGGTCTCACTCAGTGAATCCTCCTTGGATTCTAGATCCCATTACGGATCTGATATCTCACCCGTCCCATCTATCAACCCCGAATCTGGACAACCTGAAGCTAACTGCTTGGCTGCTCCAGTTCCACTCCTAATCAGGACTCCCGGTATTTCGTCTCCAGTTAAGGCCATCCTGGTAGCGGCTCATAAACCATCTACCAGGAAAGTTTACCACAGCAAGTGGAAACGGTTCTCCATTTGGGCGGAGCGGCAAGGTCTAGATCCCTTCACAGTTCCCCTTCCTCTGGTGCTTGACTTCCTAATCACTCTTTTCAATGATGGTGCCAGCAGTTCCACGGTCAAAGTGCAACTTGCGGCAATTTCTCACTATCATATTGGTCAAGACTCCAGTCCACTGATGTCTGCCAAATTGTGTAAGATTTTCCTAAAAGGTACTTTTCTCCTCAGAACCCCTTCTTATAGCAGCCCAATGAGCCTCTTTGTATGTGATGTTTCTGCATCATATTTTTCTATGCAGAAAGACTTATAATAAATGTGATCACTTTATTCCTAATATGGGGTATATGTAGTACTGTGCTGTTTTTGAAAACAGCCTAGCTGGCAGAGAAAAGTTTTTTTTTCTGATCACTAAAGAACTCCACTAATGGGTGACGTTCCTGTTGCTATTGCAGTAACTGCAAAAATAAATTTGAAAGAAAAAAGTAATTAAAAAGTATGTATATTCTTTGTTTCTTTTTCTTTTTTTTATTGGGGGAAATGCAGCCCAGCAGATGCTCATAACATAGTTGCCATTGTGTCTGAAAGTATTAAAAGTGCAAAACTCCAAGTTAGTACTAGAGATTATTTGTAGAATGGGATAACTTTATCTGTTTATAAAGCACTTAATTTGAGATTGAGCCTGAGAAACTGTTTTGATCTGTTTCAGCTCTTGCCCATTTTGTTTATAAGTTCTGAACTGTCAAATTTAAGATGTCAAGTTTTGAGAGAATGGTGGTATCCCTTGCAGGAGTCTGACAGTTATGTTGTCTAACTTAATTAAGGAGGACAATAACAATACTTTCCTGTTCACTGAGTATAAAAGCAGCCTTACCTTTTTGTCCATAGCAGTCAGGCCTCCCAACCGTCCCAAATTACTCGGTTTTTACCGAGTTGTGGGGTCTGAATAAAGGGGTGCCACGATTCCCGAGTGGCACCCCTTCATTTCCGATTTCTTTGCTTATTTTTTGAATTTTCGCGCTGCTGGAGCTGACATCATCACGTGTGCAATGACGTCAGCTCCGTCAGTGCTACCAGCCAGTCGGAACTGAGCTCAAGGAGCTCACGTCATCATTTCCGGCTGGCTGCGAACAGGCCGAGAATTTGAAAATAACTGTTTCTGCCAAGAAAAGAATGCTGGCTTAGTTTGGACTTTGCTTATTTCGGATTGAAAGAACTGCCGGGAGAGAATGCTTTTGCTGCCGTTTCGAACTGCTGGGAATTAGGTAAGGAACAAAGGGTGTGTGTGTGTGTGTGTGTGTGTGTGTGTGTGTGTGTGTGTGTGTTCAGCAGTAGTATTCTAAGCACTAATTGTATTCGATTGGATTAGTTGTTAACTGATGCCTTTGAAGAAGGTTCGTTTGTGTTTCTTATGTCAGAATTGTTTTAAATTAGTCAAAAATGCCTTGCTTCAAAAATTATGTGCAGTTTAAAATTCATTTGTAAGTGATGTTAACGCAGAGTGCATCATTTGGAAAGGGTCGCTTTTGTATCATTTTACATAACAAAATGATAGCGTAAGTTATGAATGTATTATTTCATTTTATTTTACTAAATACTTCCGGCAGTGTTTGAAAGCCCGTAGGGTTGTCAGAGGTGCTTTGAGCGAAAAAACTGTCACTTGGTAAAGTCGCAGTCTATTTGTAAATGTTTTTGTTGGTTTGAGCTCGCTAAGGGAGGTGAGGGAGAGAAAAAGTGGGCTGTGCTGATGAAGTTTACAAGGAATTTGGTGTTTTGTTGTTACGGATTCCTCGCCGGTGTAATAAACACTGTAACAAAGTGGCTTGGAGGAACTGGAAAACATGGACTAAGGAATTTGTTTATTTTCTGTCTGCACCCTAAAAAGATAACAGTATACAAAGTTGATAGATGTGACTCTTGTTGCTCCAGACTTGAGATTTATTTCCTCCTGCGTTCGAGATCGTTGGCTGTTTAATAGTATTTTGAATTTTTCAGTTTATATTTTTTTCTTATGTTTCTGGCTCATACTGATTTTAATATGCCTTTTTCAAAGACTTGAATGTATGAGGTTGCCATTTACTGTATACTGTTCTGGATGTTCTGCATATATGTTTCTGTCACCAAAATATAAACTGGTGCTACTGTATTACGGGTGCTTTATTCATGCTTTCTGTGGAAAATGTTGTTGCTGTTAGTGGAAAGTGACGCTTTAATGTATTTAGTGTGGCATGTTTTGTGGGGAATGGTACAAGTGGTGATTTAAAACTTTGACTGGAGTGGTAAAATTGTACCCAGACCCCCCCAGATTTTTTTCAATCACGTAGTACTTGATCTTTCAGACCATTAACAACTAGCTACATGGGTAGAGTTATGGTCTTGTGTGTAGTAGATCTTTGATTTGAGTCCATAACAGGCAGAATACATCTGTAAATAAATGAATTGATAGTATGCTGCTTGTTATTGGTAATAGTTATCATTATTTTACAGTCCAGTCTTCACTGTGTCATTGTGCTGTTCCTTATTTTAAATGACTTGGGCGTGTTTTATGCTGCTATGTCTGGTGGAATGTGGATAATGGCAGTACTTAAGGAATCTACAACTTTCCAGACATAAAGTACTTGGATGTCTATGGTCAGGAGTGATAGTAGGGGGTGAGAAGTTAGTCCTGTGGCAGTAGTATTTCAGTGTTTCCTTGACTACAGGTTAAATTTTAGTATAGTTAATTTTGATAGGGGATCACTTCTGTGTCTCTGCTCAATGGCGGCACAGGAAAATAACTTTCTTGGGTGGCGTAAGACAGGGAACCTTGTTGGCTAGGATTACATAGGCCCTTGAGGCCGATAGCCTAGTACCTACCTATGAACCTATAAAATGCAGCGGTTTGGCAAGGAATGTGACTGTTGTGTTTACGTTCAGTATTAAACCTATGAACTTGAGGAACAAATGGGTATGAGCATTTATAACTTGCTGTCCTTCGAGAAGCTTACTTGCTGTGTCAGTAATTAAAACAATGGCATTTTTTGTTACCTCTGCTTATGTGTGATTGTTAAGCATGTATTATTTTTGATGGAAATTAATGATTCTGACTTTAGGGGAAGGTTTTTCTATAAAGTGTTATAAATCCATCTAGCCACAGAATGACTCTACTATTTTTGGACATGGGGCCTGGTGTCACTTCAACAGTGATAGTTATCAGTGTTGATATATATTGAAAAGTAACCAAATCGATACTTTTGTTTTTAGTGCTACCTTTATTGGGCTGTTGGTTCTCCCAGTAGTGCATTTTCAGAATCAGATCAGGCATTACCTTAGAGCACAGATAGAGGTTATCTCAAGTATTCTATAAGAACAACAGTATAGAGAAGGTTCTTAAGGTATTTATAAGTAGTCTAAAGTTTCTTGCTCTGTTGTTTTAGTAAGAAGTCATACTTTATAAGCTGGCTCATGTAGCATAGTACTGTGTTGGATCAGTAAGGTGTGTATGTGGTATAATGGTATGATTAAGCATATTATTAAGAATTAAATGGGTTTCAGAGATGATTCACAGTCTTCCTATTTTTTAAACTGCTGATTTAGTATAGTGGTATGTTGCACTGACTGTAGTGTATAGTGTTCTGGGTTCAAGACTTGCCAGTAACATGCATGGTGGTAACACAACATTTTATTCTAGCAACTTTCCAAAATCATACAAGCAGTGTTTAAAATGTATCTCTGGTTTTTGACATTTTGCCCCCCGCCAAAAAAATTGAAAATAATTGCGAGAAGCTGAGCAAGATGCCTATGACTTACACTACTGTCATTCTGTTTATAGTTTGGGTGTAGAAGTAGACTTTTATGATGGAAATGTTCTGAATTGGTCAGTTTTGTAATTATTGGTTCATGCATTTTCTTTCATTGCCTACGGTATAGCCTACTGGAAAAATGTTCATTCAAACAAATTTAAAATGTGCTCTGTCTAACAAGTGTGCTGTATTATACAAGGAATATAACTTAATAAAGTCAGGAAAGTGTATCAAAGAAAAAAACACATGTATGTTTCTTGTTTTGTGTGCAACGGGTCAATGATTTGAAAACAGCCCAAAGGTAATCTTTATCCACCACTGGCCAGATGCATTTTCTTTGGATGTGATGCAGGTTTCAATGTTGTTTCAATGAATGTGAGTTTCAAGGGCAGAAAAGTTTTAATGCCAAGTCTATTTTCATTGTGAGACAGTATTGCTTTGTTTATCAGATGTCTGCTAGTGTTTGTGCATTGATGTGCTACAAAATGTAAAAATAAAATCCAAATAATCATTGCAGAAGTAAAGCAGTATGCACACATTAGTGTTTATGGAAAATGAGGCGAAATAGCCAAGTAATGGGACACTGGAATGGCTGCAGGTGGGCTCTGGTGCCATATTTTGGTTGTCTGTTCTTCAGTTTGTGTTCGAAAGTTGGTATCCCACAATTCGATTGGAGTGGGCGGGGTTACGTAATTATGTATGCAAATTTGATGTTAATCAGCGTACAGATTTGTACCTATTTTTCATGGCCCTTGTCCAGATTTTTGATGTTTCCAGGTTGAGAGGTATGATAGCAGTTTAATGTCAGAGTGGACACGTCACCATGATGCAGCAGCAAGTTTGTATGCATCATGTTTGGGTTTTAAGTGTGATGATAAGCCACACACATGTGTTGTTGTTGATTTCATTTCATCTTTTATAAATGTTTCCTTTCTCTCTTACAATTCAGGAGCAGAAAGAAGTAACCTTGCTTACTGAATTGCTTCCTCATGAAGAAGTACCTTCAGAATTGATTTTGTCCAGAATCATTGAGGAATCAATGGAAATGCTGCAGAAACAGGGCTGTAGCCTACTGCATTGTGTTTTGAGTCCTTCTACAGCACTGAATTACTTTCTACAACAGGGTAAGTCACATTGTTGAGTCCTTCTACAGCACTGAATTTCTCTCCACCACAAGGTATGTTACAATGTTGAGTCCTTATAAAGCATAAGTCACAGTGTTGAGTCCTTCTACAGCATGGAATTACTTTCTACAGCAAGGTAGGTCACAATGTTGAGCCCTTCTAGAGCACTGAATTACTTTCCACAACAGGGTAAGTCACAGTGTTGAGCACTTCTGCAGCAGTGATTACTTTCTACAGCAGGGTAAGTCAGTGTTGAGTCCTTCTACAGCACTGAATTACTTTCTTCAGTAGAGTAAGTCACAGTGTTGAGCCCTTCTGCAGCAATGAATTATTTTCTACAGTAGGATAAGTCACAGTGTTGAGACCTAGGGAAAGTGACAGTGTTGAGTCCTTGTACAGCAGGGTAAGTCATAGTGTTGAGCCCTTCTGCAGCACTGAATTGCTTTCTACAGCAGAGTAAGTCATAGTGTGTCTCAACCTTTTGTTTGGCTGCATCTGATTTACAAAGCATAGTGCAAATAGTATGCATTATCTGAATTTCAGTATAATCCTGTTTATCACATTTTAGAGAGCAAAACAGAGAAAACATAAGCAAATTATCCCAAAGGTATACAGAAGAGTTTGATAAGATTTGAATGTAAGTGTACTTTCAGTTCCCAAACCTACAGAAGAATATTCAAACCATAGTATCTGAGAGATATGAATGTCTTAAAATTAAAGATGACTCACCCAAATTGCAGTTCTGATGTTTCCTTTACTGTTTGTACAGTCACTTTCTATCACTGTTTCCATGTTAGCCATAGTCAACATTTCTTTTAGTGTCTTATTACTCTTATCTCTCTTGGTTTGATTCATTCTGTTTAAGCCACAGTTAATATCACCTCTCCTTTACTGCAAAATTCACCATTAAGTATTTTTTTCTAATTTTTCAAGCAAATCAGTTCTCAAACTTTATTTGATTAAGCATATTTAGTACAAAAGTTATAAATGTATTCCTTATATTTACACTGTACTAAAATTAATCTACCAAGAATCACTACCATGAATTTATTTAAAAGTCATGTCTAGATTCCCTTTGAACAAAATAACTGCACTCGGGCATTCTTCAGCTCCAAATTATGAAAGTATTTCTGCCCTATAATGCATCAATTTTTCTTTCAAATTCCATTTTAAATGTATATCAAGTAAACAGTATTAGCATCTTGATGTTCTTCGTGTTTCACTGTTGCAGTCATTACATTTGGATAATCTGCTGGCAGGTTGCCTTCAGTCAGCCTGATTAACAAAGTCTTGGGTCCTGTGTCGGTTGCTGTCCCTTCTTCCATGACGTCAGGTCGTCAGGGGTATAAAACATGCAGCCGGCGCCATTACATCGGTCTTTCTTGCTGTGTGGTGCCTGAAGCAGAAGCAGTTCGCAAGTGCCAGTCATCCGACTCCTGAAATTTTTGTTTTCGAGTTTCAGAACCAAAGTCTTCAACTTAAAGCTAAGTACCCTGTTGGGGAAACTTTTTCTTGCTCCTTACCGACGTCAGTAAAAGTTAATAATTGCATTACTTATGGGAAGCAAATACCTCATAAAGATTTTCATTTGTACTGTATTCCTTGCCTAGGCCCTGACCACAGCTTACCTTGCTGTCGGTTTTGTGCTTTATTTAATCAGCGCACTATTTGTCGTCGGTACATTTTTGCTTCTAAATATTTCGGTTCTTGGTTTAATTATCCAGAAATGATGTCGGTTAGCCATCCGACTACTGGAATTCCGAAAAAATGCAAAGAAAAAGACAGAGACAAGCTGTTGAGGTCCAAAACTGCCGACGACTCTTCTCCTAAGCCAGTTGCCAGTTCGCCGGTACTCAGTGAGGCGCTTTCGCAGCCCCTGATACCCGCTACTTCTGACTCGCAGGCCTCTACTGAGACCCATTCGGAGTCCGATATGCTGCGAGATGCATCACCTATGAAACCCATGGATGTCTGCCTTGGATGGGTCCAGAGCTGCTGTGCAGGCACCGGCTTCTTAGGGTGTTTTCAGGCCTACAGGCTTGCATATTAAACTGACTCCACCTTCTATTCTAAGGCCTAAATCTCGATCTATGTCTAAAAAAAATGACACCCACGCCACATATTCAGGCCCCTATGCCTAAAAAATAAATGATCAAAATGGCTGAATATCTTATTACTCTAATCAGGGGTAGTCAAACCCCCCCCCCCCTTCTAAGAGGCCTATGACTGAGCTTGACTATGAATCTTCTGATCAGGACTCTATTTCTTCTAATTCTTCCAATGACCTGGATTTGTCCATGCCTACTTATGAGGATTCTGATGCAGAGGATTCCATTTCCTCTGCTTCCCCCCTGAGGACTTTTCTTTTGGGGAAGCTTTACATACCTTAAGGGAGCATTTCAACTGGGAAAGTCAGGAATTTTCTGAATCTAAAAAGAGGCTTAGGGATTTCCTTCTTCTACCTAAGCATAGGCCTTTGGCTATACCTCCTGTACTAGGCATTGTTGATGATGTGTTTTCAGAATCCAGTATGGCTCCTGATTCCCTGCCTCTGGCTCCTAGTAAACCTGACAGATACTACAGGGTTCCTGAGTCCGAAACGTCCCTTTTCAAAAATCCTGTTGCGGATCCAGAAACCATTTCTCAGGGGCCCAAGGGCATTAATCCTACCCCTTCTGATAGAGACTCCAGGGCGCCGGATAGATGGGGTAAAAAGGTTTATACTTCCACAACCTTGGCAATCAGGGCTTTAAACTGCCAATTTCATATGCTAAAATATCAACAGCATATTATGGGACTGCTTAAACAGAAAATGATGTTGATTTCTGACTGTGTGGAAAATAAAGATTTACAGGATTTATTGCATTCTGCTGAACAAGTTGGAAAACATACTTTGCAATGTGGTTTTAATTCTTTAGAGGCCTCTTGCAGTGCTGCACTTACTGGGACTGTGCTTAGAAGGCATGCTTGGCTTAAGGAGCAATCTCTGCCTGATCATGTTGAAGCAAAATTGTTGGATGCTCCTTTAAATCAGGACCACCTGTTTGGCAATAAGGCTGAAGAAGTTCTAAAACAGATAGAAGATAAAGCTAAATCTATACAAACTGTAAAAGATTTCTTACAAGTGCAACCTCTAAGATTTAGTAGGCACTGGCCTACTAAGAATTGGTCCTTTCCAGCTCCCTCTAGATCCACTCAAGCCAAACCCAGACACACCAAAAGCACCTGGTTTCAGTCCCAAGGGACTCTCAGAACTAAGCAATGGGGGGCATCCACTTCCAAATCTGGAAATAACAAGACACCCCACTATGGTAAACAGTCTCAATGACTTTCCTTTAAAATTGCCAAGCACTTACCTTTCAGTCACCCCTTTGGGGGGAAAGATTGCTTTTCATGCAAAAAACTGGGAACTCATAACCCAGGACAAATGGGTTTTAAATATAGTGTCCCAGGGATACAGATTTCATTTTCACACATTGCCAACACCAAACGGGTGGCCAGACCTGCCCCCAAATCAGTGGGGAGAGGCTCAGAAACAAGTACTTTCCCTCTTAAACATGGGGGCTGTTCAACCGGTACCAGAAGAGGAAAAGGAACAAGGTTTCTATTCCAGGCTTTTCCTGGTACCCAGAAAAGACAAATCTTGGCGTCCAATTCTGGACCTGACTACTCTAAACACCTTTCTGGACATTCCAAAATTCAAGATGCTGACTCTTCACCAGTTACTTCCTATGCTAGGCAAAGATGCCTGGTTGGCAACTCTAGATTTAAAAGAAGCTTACTTGCATATCCCAATAAGGGAATCTTGCGGTAGATACCTACACTTTAAAGCAGGCTATTTGCATTATCAGTTTTCTGAACTGCCCTTTGGCTTGTCTACTGTGCCCAGGGTATTCATGAAGTGCCTGGCTCCAGTAATTGCATTTTGCAGGCAAAGAAATATTCAGATATATCCATACCTGGACGATTGTCTAATTCAGGCAGAAAAACAGGCCATTCTTATAAATCATCTGACGTTTGTAAAAAGGGTTCTAACTTGTCTAGGGTACACCATAAACGAAAAGAAATCACAACTGGTACCCTCTCAACAGATTACATTCCTGGGTGCAAGCTTGAATACAACTGCCCAGGTGGCTTTCCTCATGCCAGAAAAGCAAATTTATTTGGTAACTTACTTCAAACAAGTGGCCACTAAAACCCTGCTATCTGCAAGACAAATACTGCAAGCCTTGGGGTTCATGTCCTCCTGCATTCTTCTAATTCCATACGCAAGACTGCATATGAGGAAACTTCAGTGGTACTTAAAAAGTCTATGGAGTTAACATTATCACAGCCTGGAAACAATGATTCCTGTCATACCTTGCCTATGCCTGGAGTTCCTATGGTAGGCAGAGGCCTGCCACCAAAACAAGGGACTGCCATTCACACTATCCCCTGCCGCCCAAACCCTAACTACAGACGCATCAGACTATGCATGGGGGGCTCACCTGGCAGGGACGTGCATTCAGGGCAAATGGAACCCAAATCAAATGCACCTACATATCAATCAAAAAGAAATGTTAGCTGTACAGAATGCTCTGACAGCCTTTAAGGACTACATTCATCCAGGACAACTAATGGTAGACGGACAACACCATGGTTATGTGGTACATAAACAAGCAGGGGGGGTGCACATTCCTACCCCCTTTGCAGACTAGCCATGGCATTGTGGAACACAGCCTTGAGCTACCAAGTGCAACTACAAGCTCAATTCCTGCCAGGAAAACTGAATACACTGGCAGACGGACTAAGCAGAAATCTCATGGACCCACACGAGTGGACCACGAATTTTCAACATGTTGACAAGCAAATGGGGGAGCCCAGACATAGATCTATTTGCCTCCCCCCACAGCTACACATTGGATAAATTTTGCACAAGGACTTCTCACAACAAAGCCTGGAAAGTGGATGCTCTGTCATTCAAGTGGAAAAAACTGTCAGTCTACGCCTTTCCCCATCTGCCTCTGCTCTCCAAAGTTCTGCTAAAAGTCAAACAGGGCAAACCAAGAATGATTTTGATTGCTCCAGACTGGCCATGCCAACACTGGTACCCACTCCTGCGCAGTATGTCACAGATTTCTCCATGGCACCTGCCTCAAACACCTTCCTTACTGTATCTGCAGGAGAACCAAATTCTGCACCCACAGCTCCTAACATTGAACCTTGCAGCTTGGCTAATCACTTAAATTCACCCTTAGCACCCCTCAGCAAACCTGTGATGGATGTCATCTTGGAGGCGAGAAGACCAAGTAATAGAAAATCTTATGCTGACAAATGGAAAAGATTCTGTGCTTGGAATCAATCTCAAGGGATGAGCACAGCAGCGCCCAATTTACCTCCGATTTTGCAATACTTAACTGAGATGCTTTACAAGGGCCTGCCTTTTTCCTCCATTAAAATCCACACCTCAGCCATTTCAGCTCATTATAACATAGAACCTCCCCTCTTCTCTCATCCTCTGCTCAAGCAGTACCTCAGAGGGGCCAAAAACTTGAGAATACCTGGGAGAGCTCCAACCCCTGCCTGGGACCTTAACTTTGTTTTGGAGAAACTCACTCTTCCTCCTTTTGAGCCAGCTGCTACTGCAGACTTAAAATTTCTTTCTTGGAAAACAGCCTTCCTTCTAGCAATCACGTCAGCTAGAAGAATATCTGAGTTGCAGGCCCTTATGGCAGTGGAGCCTTTCATCATCTTTCATGCAGACAGGGTGTCACTCAGGACCAATCCATTCTTCATGCCCAAGGTTTTATCCAGTGTGGCTCTTAATCAGTCCATTCATTTGCCAACTTTCTTTCCCAAACCACAGAACAAAGGGGAATGGATTCTGCATTCATTGGATGTGCACAGACAACATAGATTCTACTTGGACAGGGCTAAACCTCGAAGAAAATCTGAACAACTGCTGGTAGCATTTGCTGCAGGGGTAGAGGGGAAGGCTATTTCAAAACAAACCATTTCTAATTGGATAAGCCATTGCATTCATTTCTGCTATAAGCACAATGGAAAACCTATCCCCCAGGGGATCAGATCTCATTCCACCAGGGCTGCATCTACTTCTGCAGCCTTTCTCAGAGGTGTTCCTACCAGGGATATTCTAGAAGCTGCTACCTAGAGTTCAGTTCATACTTTCACCAAGCATTATCATAAATCCAGAGCTGGCTTTGCCACTGCTGTCTTGCAGGGCCTTATAGCTGGTCCTAATGCTGTATAAATCTATCCTCCCAACCATAGCTTTGGGAATCTACCCAAATGTAATGACTGCAACAATGAATACACACGAACATCTACATTTATGGTAAGTGTACACAACTGTACTTTTCTTATTCTGTGAAGAATGGCATACCTTATGTCATTACTGTTAATGCTCTTACCAATTTTCCATCCATCTTTCACTTTGTATTTTTGTTTTCTGCTTTCAGTGTCACAGCTTTTTTTCAATTAATAATTCTTATTCAAATAATTTGTCTCATCTTTGTTCCTTTCTGTCTTAATTTTTAATTCAGTATGTAGTACATCATACTTTTTGCATCAAACTTATCATGTTTTACATTTTAAGTGATGCATTTTTCTTGCACACTTGTTTCATTTACAGTTTACCCACTCCTCTTCTTTTCTTGTATCTTATTGGTTTAGTATCAAACATCAACATTTGCATTATTTTCTGTACATACATACTTTTTTGGACAGTTCATCCAAAATTTTTCTTTCTTTTTACATTTGAAACATTCAGCAACACAAGAGTTTTATGAATGATCTCTTTTTCCACTAATGTCATATCTTCTGTTAATGCAGATCTCTAACAAATGCCCCTTTTCTCAACAAAAATAATAAACTTTTGGTTGTTCCCTGTAGAAAATGCTGTGTTCTTTCTTTGTCTTATAATTACTCTGGGTAAATTAACTTTTCCTGTTTTGTTATTTTTTAACTCTAACCAAATATATCAAACTTCTCTCCCTAAACCATCAGTGTCCTTGATTATCTCAGGAGAATAAATTCTCACATTGCTTAGTCAAAACGTACACATCGATGTTTCATTCCTGTCAATCATTTGAAATTGCAAAATAACTTTCCTCATTCTTTTGATAACAAAAGCTTGAATTCTATATTCAGGCCCTTGCATCCTCACAGAAATTTTTGAGAATCTGCAGTTTGCTACAAACAGAGCAACTTCATTTTCAAAATAAATGGCCTTAATATCCCTAAATACACTATTGTGCAGATTTATACAAGTGATACTTTGGCTGAAGAATTTTAGTCCAGAAATCATATGTCTTTAATAAAGTCTTACCAGATTAATGAAGTCTTAGTATGTACTGAGTTGGTTTTGCCACAGTACTGTGCTGCTGATTTTAAGTTTGTACTGCCATACTCTTTTTGCAGGTTCTGTATTGGCTCATTCATACCACTCCTGTTTAACTGTTTTGTTTCCATTCTTTCTATTATTGTATCCCGTGATGGGTAAGTGGAAGCTCCTCCCTAGTAATTTACTGAAGATGTCTAACTAGTAAACCATTGGTGTAAAGCCCAAGAGTAATCTCTTGCTTTTCAGCACTTTTATTTTCAGGGCTTGTACCAGTTGAATAATTCCTATTAGCTCAGTTGCATATTTAGAACTGAGAAGTACAAGGCATCTGAGTTTTCAGTTTGTATTCAGATTAAAAGTGTGGATGATTTTTCCTCTTTGCATGTCACAAAGATGCACAATGCATTTCATCTTTGTTGCTTCGGTTAAATTAGTGGCTGTGCATCCTATGGTGATGCAGTTTGTCAGATCTGGACTTTAATAAAATGTTAATATTTTCATATACTGGGACTTCCAAGATGGCTGTACATTGATCAACAGTTTAACTTCAGCTCTGCCAGTGTGAAAACAGAAACTGAGACAAAGGGGCTGATTTGAAACTGTTTGGGGGAAAATGCAATTACTGACTAGTAAATACACTGCCTTGATGCCAGCAAAGAAGAAATTTGGACAACATGAAAGAAAATCAGTCAGTATAGTTCAAGAGAAAGCACTGTCTGGGAAGGATTCTGCAGCTGTTAAACAAAAAGTAGTGCACGCTTCAGCTTTGTTTCAGTAGATGACTTCCAGTAATTTAGAGGAAAAAATAAATCAGATGTGCTCCTAGCTGATTAAAATAAGTGAAACACTGAAGGAATATGTCATCTCAAATGACAAAAGGATGGAAATATAGAAGAAGCTTTACTAGCTGTTCAAAAGAACCGATAAAACTGCAAAAAATCAGAAGTTGGAATTAAGGAAAAGCTGGCCGAGTATAAGGCTTCTCAAGAAGAGATATTTGAAAAAAAATGGTAGAGTTAGAAGACAAAGAGCACAAAGAAAACCTGAGATTTTCTGATTTACCAGAGAATCTGGAGTGAACAGGATGGATTAATTTTGTGAAAGCACAAATAAACAACCGGACTGTGTTCCACAGCAGGTTTTGTTAATTAAAACGGGCACATTGAGCACATTGCGCATACACTCCAAATCTGGTCATGAGAAAGCAGACAAGGCCTGTATTAGTAAAGATGCAATCATACTTGTATTAGAGAAGATGCAATCATACCAACAGAAAGAGATGATACTGACAAAATGGTGCCAGAAGAGAAAAGTATTAAAAATTTGAGGCAGCAGAGTGTTTATAGAAAATGATTATTCAGTGTACAGCAGGCAGAAGAAAAGCAAATGTATCCCAGGAATTAGGAAAAGTTGAGGGGCAAGTAAGAAATTCAATCCGTTGTATCCAGCTGTCTTCAGAATATTTCTTCCTGGAAGGTCAAAGACTTTTTTAATGCAGAACAGTGTTAGGAGGAGATAAAATTTAATCCAAAAAAAGTGAGCCAGCAAGCAAAAGGGAGTTCAGCTTCTCATCTCACCTTCTTATTTTTCTTATACTAAACTTCATCAAGAGACTTTGCCAGTGAAACCTCTTCCTATGTTCCTAAGGAAAGTGCTTGAGAGACAGAAAAAAATTACAGGAGTTGACAAGAAGAATCTGGAACTAGAGTCTGGTGTTGGGAGATGGAGATGAACAGGAAGACCAGCAACACTGAAATTAGAGACCGTAAAACATCAGTCATGTTTGTGAAATATGGCTTTGTATGAAAAGCTGGTTGTAAAATACTGGACTTTTGTTGACTTTGTTAAACTTGTGGGTGGACTGCAAAGCATATATCCCACTGCATGTCATTAATGTTTAGAAGGACACTTAAGGGGAAAATAAAATATAAATAAAACTTTTTTCTTATTAGTATTTGTGTAAAACATTTCTTGATATAAATTACATTATATTTTGTAAATGAGTTGTGTGTAGTCAAGGATATTTTAAATGTGGGGGGAGTCTTTTCACTGACTGTTGTATGTGATAAAGATATTAAAGGAAACAAGTACTTTTTTGTAGTTAAGCCATATAGGTTTTACTGTATAACAGAAAGCTTGGACAAAAACAATCTAAAGTTACTATTCCATAAATTTGTGCTGCTGGGATGGGTATATGGTGTAAAAGTGCACTGATTATATGCAGAATTAAGATATTTTCTGTTATTTTTACAAGGTTGAATATCTAGACTGATGCCCTTAGTTTAAGCTATAAACAAGTGTCTTGTAAGCAAGTAGGCTTTAAAAATAAGACAAAATGATGTAAGCCATGAAAAGTTTTTTTTTAGATCTTTAAAAATATTATCTTGTTTTTTGCCACTAGCAAATGTTCAGTGGGAGTCAAGAAGTCTACATCTGAAGGCAGATATATATTCTGTTCAGAATGAAATTTACAAAGATTCATTGCTAACTACTTTTCTATGGAGACAAGGAGTTTTCAGGTGCAAACAGTTAAACTTGACAGTTCTGAGCATTCCTTGTCAAATCCAATGCAAAATTTAAAGGAACAGTGGCAAGCAGGTCAGTGAAAAATAAAGTTTGAAATTATTGGAAGTGAATAAGAGACAGCGGCCTTAATACTTTAATGTGGTTAATAGAACAGTGCACAATTCATTTTTACGTAAAGATAGCCAGTGCACTTTTTCTTAGGGCTAAACATTAATGTTTTCTCAAAGCCTACAAGCTGTTTTACACATATTGGAGGGAATAGAGACAATGAATAAACATACATCCATTAGTATAAGTGAAAACACAGGTCGTAGCTTGAGCTTTAGCATGGGTAACCTTAATTTTAGGTTAGGTAATGCCTGTGGATGCAGCTATTGATTTGGGGTAATTGTTCTACTCTGGTAGGTTAAATGTTATTTTTTGAAGATGTACATAGTTTTGTGTGTTTGTTCTAAGTTAGTAGGAGAGTGTATTTTGAAAATGTATTTAGTTTTCTGTTTGAGAGTTTTCATTAAAACTAAAACTCTTGAAAAATGTGACATTAAGTTAACTGGAGATGAGAAGAAACAACTGTATAAAAAATCACCCTGCCAAATATTAGTGTGTGCATGTAACACAAATGGGGGAAATGCGCATTCAAAAAATTGCCATGTGTAGTAAGTGGGAGCAATAGCGTTTTCTCATAAAGGCTACACTGCCCATATTATCTTGGAATGTAACTGGACTTGCAGGTATAGACACAAAAGAAAGAGAAATTTATATTAAGAAATGCAGAGTACAAGTAGGAGTTTGGCAGGAGACTCATTTGGAAAGAAATGAGCTTGTGAATCTGACAAAGAAAGGATTTTAGGTGAATATTCTGAATATCAGGGACAAAGGAAATGGGGAGCAATTATATTAATTGCTAGAGGGGCTTCAGTAGTGATAGAAGAGGAAAAAAGGCATTAATAGTAGATTTGTGCCAGTAAGGGGCTTTTGGCAAAGGAGGAGGATTATGCTGGTGTGTACTCGTACTCTGCCAAAAACCGCTATTATAGATCTTAAGTGGACCTACAAGGGAAATATAATAAAGGGTGGTAGGTTTATTAAGAAATTTATGAAAATATTTGGTATGGAAGATGTGAATTTATTAGTACAAACTCAGACAGAATTTAGATATTATTCCTCAAGATACAAAACTTGGCTAAATTAGATAGAAGTTATATTTCACAGGAATATTTGCATTTAATTGAAAACTTAGACGAACATCCAGTACCTATTTCTGGTCATGCACTGATAAAAACTAAGATAAAACTGCAGGGTAATGAAGTAAAAATTAGATGGTGGTGCTGTCTTATCAACTGTTAAAAGACCGGAATTTATGGAATGGGGTAGTGGAAGTTATTCAAGAGGTATAAGGGAAGATAGAAATATCTTCATAAGTTATGGCTAGTGTAATATCAGGTTTCATTTAAATGTATTTTGTTAGACAAAAATGCAGTATTCTCTTAGCAAAAGTCTAGAAATGTGACCATATTAAGGCAAGGCTTCACAGTGTGCATACAGTTTCAGTAAATGCACTTTCAGTCGTGAAAATAATCTTCAGTCAAGAATACTGATAAGAGCAGAATGTGTTGTACATTTCAGTGCAAACACATTTTGTTTGCATGGTACAAGGCTTTAAAACCAATGTTAAGGAGTCATGTAGACATTTACTGGGTTTTGTTATTATTAGGAGTTGCTTCAGACACAGTTATGTAGTTGGTTTGGACTGATATGGAAAAAGTCATTGCAGTACAGACACTCAATTATGAGTGCAGAAGTCAGGTCACATATCCAACATTCCAGAATATTAATGATGTTACTCAGGAGGATAGTGCAGAAGCTATGGACATAATTATCAGAATATGAGTGCAGAAGCAACAGACTATTTAATTTTATCAGCACTGTTATTGGAGACAGTATTTGGATATTGTCATTTTACATCTGTGCATAATAAGGCATTCTTAACCAAACTGCAGTGTTTGCAGTCTTTATTCTAAAAGGTACAAGAAGATTTGGCATATAAAGGATAGATTGGCACCTGATCAGCACAGTTCTGGGTAATGAACAAATAGACAGCAATTCCAGCCTCATTCCAGTTTCTTCCAGTTATTTCCAGTTTCTTCCAGTATTCTACAGTGAGTGTGATATCATGACAATATAGTTTAAAAACAAGGTAGAAATAAAAGACAAAGAGGTGCTGCCAAGGTTTAAGTAATGCAGAGGTAAGGGGAATCTCACAAAACAAGAAGGGGTACAAATGCAGAGTACTAAAGAGAAAGTAAGGTAATATGTGGTTAATGTAACTTAATTTAGAAACATTACTGTTAAGCAACTATTTTTGATAACTCGAGAGCACAAAAACCTTTTAGCACAATGACTTAGGCAGGAAAAAGTAGAAAGAGTTATTGTCAGACTTAACAAGAAAAATAACCAGAAATCTTCTAAGATTTAAGAGATAGTTCAGAATTTTTATGAAAATTAGTTTAAAACAGAGAAATAGGCAGCTGCGGTTGTGCAGCGGTTAGCATTGCCGACTCACAGCAAGAGGTTCTCTGGTTCGATACTCGGCTGGGGTCCCTTCTGTGTGGAGTCTGCATGTCCTCCCTGTGGTCACGTGGTTTTCCTCCGGGTGCTCCAGTTTCCACCCACGTTCCAAAGACATGCTGTAGGTGGATTGGACACTCTAAATTGGCCCTAGGTGTGAGTGTGTGCATGTGTATGCCTTCTGTGGAAGGTTGGGCACCGGGCTGGCAACTCAACACCGTAAAAACTCCACTGCCAATCATGAGCAGACAAAATCTGCTGTGGCGACCCCTAACCAGGAAAAGCCGAAAGAAGAAGAAGTATAAAGCAGAGAAATGTGTAAATCAAGAAAGAACTCAAATGGATATATTTGTGGAAGAATTAATTATGCCAAGGTTAGAAGTAGATGAGGCTCAATAACCAACAGTTAAGACAGAATGGAGATGGGATAAAAATAGTGATGTATAATCAGTCTTTCTAAAATTCTCCAAGTACAGATAGTATTCCTGTGATAGTTTGAAAGTTAGAAGGGAAGACAGGGATAAATATCTGAAAGATTTAATTTAATAGTATTTTACAAGTAGGGGAAGCACCAACATATTGTAAGAAATTTTTATGTAAGGATGGTAAAGACCCATTAGACCCAGCTTCATACAGACCTATTTCAGTTTTAAACACTATATTAGCTAGAATAATTGCAATGGTGTTTCCAAAATTTATAGATATGTAGCAGTATGGTATTGTGGAGAGGAGGCAAACATTTGACAACTTTAATAGCACAATGATGATTCAGAAGGAAGCAGAATGTTTGAAAATTCCACTTTATGTTGGTCGGTTTTGATGCAGAGAAAGCATTTGACAAAGTGAGCTGTGATTTTTATGAGCATGGCAATGGAAGCATTTACATTCCCTGATACAATAATAAGGTTAATCAGGGGGATATATGAAGGATCACTGACAAAAATTAAAGTGGGAGGATTCCTCTCTGATAAGTTGTGTTTCAACAGGGGAAACAGGCAGAGGTGTCCTCTTTAGAACCACTGGCAAATAAAATAAGGAACTCAGAAATACAAGGATATAATTGACATGGTAATCATGACAAGTTGGCTGTATGTGCAGATAATATTGTTTTGTACCTGATAAATCCAAAAAAGGACATCTTGGTGTTGTGAAACATTTTGAGACAGTATCAAGACTTTTCGAGATATAAAATTAATGAAGGTAAAACAAAGGCTATAGCCATAAATTATGTACCCACATACACATTTGTTCAGTAATACTCATATTTATGGGGACATGATAAGGTGAAGTATTTAAAAGCATGGATTAAATAGGCTTCTGTTATAGCAGCTTAGGATATGTGGGAAGAGATTAAACAAAAGATAATACAAAAGCTGAGAGACTGGAAACTCTTGTTTATGGATATAGAAAGTAAGATACAAGCAGTGAAAATATTTTAGTCCCTTTAATTTATATATATATATATATATATATATATATATATATATATATATATACATATACAGAGAGAGAGAGAGATTAGGCATATTTTTATCCACCAGAGGAGACGTTGTGGACAGTAATAAAGTTTTGAATGAATTTATCTGAGAGGAATGAGAGGGCAAGAGTTAAGTGGAATAAGTTGATCCTTCCAATAGAGCAAGGTGGTTTAGGATTACCTGCTGTGAAGGAATACTTTAGAGCTACACATTTAAGGCTAATATATACATAACACAAACAGAAGATTATAATCCAAAATAGAAAGGGATGATGATGAAATGGTGTGGGGGGGGGGTCAAGAAATAATGAGAAAGAGAAAGTATTCTAAGAGCTAAGCCAACAAGAAAAATGGAGAAAGGAGGTTTTGCCAGATGGAATGCCTGTAAGTAGACGTAGTGAAAATAGGCAAGAGAGAGTTGGGATTTACTAATGAGTCAGTGAAAGGTAATAGTGTGAGATGAGACCAAGAAGACATTTGGACCGCAGGCTAGAGACAGTCTTCCCCACTTGGGATTGATATTGGAGTATAAGCAAAGAGAAAGGGATAGGGGATTCATAGGAGAAAGACTTACTCTGGTGGGTTTTTTAATCAAATCTAGAATAGAAGCTGCTGTTAAAAAAGGAATAATTAAATAGTGCATGTAAAATATCACATAATAACTATAGGAATCAATCAGAAGAGGTTAGGGAAGAATGTGAAGAGAGACTGAAAAAGCAATTTACAAGAGAACAGTGTGAGGATATATGTATGGCTCCCATGCATGCAGCTAAGTCCTGAAGGTTTAAGACGTTTGCTTGGAAGTGTTTGCATTCATATTTTTATATTTTTATATCCCAAGCAGACTTCACAAAATTTTTCTTCAGATAGATTGCAAATGTTGGAAGTGTGATGGGAAAGAAAGAGGTAACTGGAAATGTGTTTTGTTGGTGTAATGACAGACTTTAAAATTTCCCTACAGAGTAGGCTGTCAAAAATATGGGGTAAGCAAATGGCTGTAACTAAGGATATGATTTCTGAGCTGGGCCACAGGTTCTGAATTGCCTAGACATAGTAAAGCCTTATTAAGTTTAATTCTGTTGGCTGCCAAAAACAATTACTAGAAAATGAAAACCTAAGTCCAAAACAACTATATTTGAAGTATTGAATATTATTAATAGAGATGAAATGGAAGAGAGATTTTTAGAAAATAAAGAAGCAAATTACATATGCATAAATGGAAATTGTGTGAACAAATACAATACAAAACAGGTGCCACTGTTGAGCAGAGACACAGAAGTGATCCCCAGGGTGTATTTCCTATTTCCCATCCACTCATCAAGATTTTTCTTGAAGAGTGCTAATGAAGAACTTTGCGTGACATAGATGGGTAGCCTGTTCCAGAGTATGGGAAGTCTCTGGGACAGGAAATTATCCCTCCAGCATGTCCTGTTTATTGTGGTGACAAGGTTTAGGTCCCTAGACCGTGTAGCTCGGAAGGATTGGGATTTCTGTAGGTGTAGCATGTCCAACAGCTCTGAGTTTGACATAGCTTTATATGTTAGGCAGAGATCACCTTGGAGTAGGCGAAATGCTACAGAGTAAAGCTGAGTTGTTTGAGACGGTCAGTGTAGGGCATTTGTTTAACGCCAGTAATCCTCTTTGTGAGGTACTTCTGTGGCCTTTCCATCTGCTGCAGATGTCTTGTGAGGTACATTCCAAAAGGGGTGTTGTACTCTATAATGGGTCTAATGAGTGTCGAATAGAGGGGAACAATGACATCTTTTTTCCTGGATGAGAACCCTTTTATGATGAGGTGTGCCATGTAGAAGGACTTCCTGAGTACTGTGGCGATGTGACTATCAAAGGACAGACTGCTGTCCACCTGGGTCCCAAGGTCTCTTATCAGACATTCGGTGTTAAGTATACTGCTGTCTATGTAGTAGTTCATGGGTACAGAGTTTTTACCAAAGGGGATGACAATGCACTTTTTGGCACTGAGCTTGAGGTCATAGGTCTGACACCAGGCATCTGTCTCAGCGAGGCCCTTCTGTAGGATTTCCACATTTGGAGACTTGACTATGGTTCCTAGTTTGCAGTCATCTGCGAACTTCATTAGCCAGAAGCCTTCTGTGCTAGCCTGTACTTCAGAGAAGTAGATACCGAACAGGAGAGGTCCCAGGAATGAACCCTGTGGTACTTCACTTGTCACTGGTTTGAAGTCAGATTTGGAGTATGTAACTTTTACAGGGTGGGTTCTGTCAGTGAGCCAGTTGGCAACCCATCTTGTGATGTAGGGATTTATACCTAGTTTAGTGAGTTTAGCTATAATTCCAGAATGTGGGATGGTGTTGAAGGCCTTGGCGAGGTCTAGATTGGCTGTGTGAACCACCTTACCCTCATCTACGGCTTTGGTGACTGCCTCAAAGAAGTCGATCAGGTTCAGGAGATATGATCTGCCTTTCACAAACCCGAACTGGGTGGGATCCAGAGTTTGGAAGTTACCAATGTCTTTGTTTATGACTTCCATGATGATACGTTCCATGGCCTTGCAGACCAGGCTCGTCAGTCTAATAGGGATATAGTTCCCGGGATCAGTGGTGGCTCCCCCTTTGTGGAGTGGGATAACTGTTGCTGTACTCCATTCAGTGGGCACAAAGCCTGATGTGAGGCTATGATTGAACATGGTGCTTAGGTGAGGAACCACTTCATTCTGAAGTTCGTGTAAAATGCAGCCTGGGATGTTGTCCGGTCCCATGGATGCTGTGTTTTTGGCTTTAGAGAGTGCAGCTTTTACCTGCGTAGTTGTGATTACAGGGACTCTGCATTCTTCCTGTATAGACATGGGCCCTTAAGGGGGTGGGTGGGGTGTAAAGTTAGCACTGAACCTATCTGCCAGGATGTTGGCAATATCAGTTGGTTCTGTAATTTCCATGCCATTGTGCTGTAACTCAGAGCAGATCTGGGTGTTGCCATTGAGATTCTTGACATAGCTATAGAATGCATTGTGGCTGTACTTAGAATCAGTGGCAATTTTGTTTTCATAGCTAGCTTTGGAGGATCTTATAAGGGATCTCAGCTTCTTACTGAGGCTGACCAGGAAGCTCCTCCACTTGTGGGATTTTACTCTCTTTTGCAACAATTCCTTCCTTCTGTTGTATAGTTTGTTTATGGCAGGGGACCACCAGATTGGCTTCCTTTTTTTGGAGGATAGCGTCTTGGTTCTTTTTGGGAAAGCACGATCCATGCACTCTTGTAAGAGCTTTTAGAGTGCATTTTTGTAGGATTCAGCAGTCATAACTGTGTTGTCCATCTGCATGGGTGTCTTGAAGTTCACCACTTCTGTGTTAAGATGCATGAAGTTGGCTTTGGAGAAGTTTTTTACCATGGTTTCCTTAATGGGGGGCGGGGGCGGGATGTGGATATCAAGGGTGATCGGACCAACGAGGAGTTAACTTCAGGTGTGGAACACCGGTCACTCATGTTAGTAATGACTAGGTCTAGGATATTGTTGCCCCTGGTGGGGGTGTGGATAAGTTGATCCAGGGCATTGGAGTTTATTAATTCCAAAATGTGTTGTGTGAAGGAGTTTGTACAGTTAATGGTGGGGTAGTTGAAATCGCTCATTATTAGAGTCTTTGGTTGAACCCTAATATTTTCCAGTACATCAAGAAAAGAGGAGTGGGAATCTTGGGGCATGGTGGGGGATCTGTAGCAAGCTACAATTTGGATTGCAGTTTTTCCCAGAGTTAGTTGCACTTGGATAACCTCGGATGCATTAAGCTGAGCAACTAGCCTGGAGGTGTGGATATCCTTAATGAATATGGACACACCTCTGCCTTTGGTGTTCCGGTCCAGGTTACATGGCTGAAAAGTGTGGTATGAGTTATAGTCTGGTAGTGCAGGGGTGCTCTCTGGAGCCTTGAACCAGGTCTCAGTCACTGCACAGATATCGATGTTCTCCATTTTGAGGAGTGCCTCGAATGAGTGCATTTTGAGATTTAGACTTCTAGTATTGAGTAGCATTACCCTCAGTTTTTGCTTGCCTGTTCATCTTATGGTGGTGAATTTGTCATTTGAACCTTGCCTAAAAAAGGCACTGTAGGGGTGGCAAGAGCCTTAGCCAGTATCTGGAATCCCAGGGGTGACAGGTGCAGGCCATCTCTGGCAAAGCATTGTGGCCTGTCGGCCATGTCATCCCAAGCAGACAGATACTAGATCTCCCTAGAATGGCACCAGAAGCTCAGCTAATTGTTGAAGTCAATCATTTTGTCCTTGTACTGCGGTATCATTCTGGGCGATGGCAGAATTTTACTCAGGGCTAGGGTCATACCTGCCTGGGCTACAAGATTGGAGAGCTCTTCCATGTCTCTTTTCATGTAGTCCAGGGAGGTGCATCTCAGGTCGTTCACACCAACATAGACAATGACAGTGTCATATTTGTACTTCTGGAGTGACCTGAGTGCATGGGTTATGTGGCGGATCCTGGCACCCGACAGGCAGCTGACAGTAACCTTCTCCTCATTTAGCCTGGTGAGTGGGACTTCAGTGTGCCTGACTATAGAGTCACCTATAACTAGTGTGTTGGATACTTTGTTTTGCCTTATTGGCTGTGGTTGAGTGGCACACTGATTTTGTGGGCTGTGTGTCATTTGGGTTGTGTTGGGGGGGTGGAAGTTGCTTGTGTTTCTGCTTTGGAGGTCGCCGTTCCTTGAGCAGATTATTATTGAGAGCCTCCGCAAATGTTTTTGTCTTTCTATGTGTGGATTTTGGTGGTGTAGATTTAGTGAGACTATGTGATAAGTGTGGTGTGGTGCAAGTGTTTACCTTCTCCGCTTGAATGTCAAGTTCGGTCTTTGTTGGAGAGAGCTTTACCTCCAGTTTGGCTAGATAAGTGCATCTCTCACAGGTTGTAGTGTTGGGTAGGAGGAGAGGGGTGTCTGTTTACATGAGGCAATTTCTACATTGCACCAAGATGCCCAAATTAATCAGATAGACAGGAGAGAACACTGAGAGCTGACCCTTGGACATGCCTGAATAAAAAACTATTTTCCTCTAGATAAGTGAGGAAAGCGAGTACAAGAGCTGTTTTTCTCTAAGCAAGTGAGAAAAGTAAGTGCAAAAACTGTTTTCCTCTAGGTAATGAGGAAGGTTTAGTGCTATCAGAATTAGTAGCTTATTTAGTGCTTACAACAAGTTCTAAACAAGTGCTGAGCACGAATAAGCAAATTATTAGCAAAAATGTAACCCATGGCTACACCAGATAATTGTAAAACATATTGCTTATTAAACATGAAAATATTTTTCTCTAATATTATTTCCAATATACTGCATAGAACCTCTATATCTCTACCTGAGGTGTTGGTATTTTCACATAAAAAATTACGTATAGCATCAATCCCATATTCATTGGGTATCATAGTAAATAAGGATGCTATATCCATAGTTACCAACAAGTATTCATGTTCTTTAAGTTTTACATTCCACTGAAGTAATTTTTTTTAAAAATCTCCTGTATCCTTAATATAACTATGACATACGACTAAATATTTACTTAACCTTTCCTGGATATAAATTGATAATGGTTCCGTTGACCAACCTCGACCAGATACAATAGGTCTCATTGGTGGTCTGGCAATTAGGTCTCATTGGTGGTCTGGCAAGCGATTTATGTAGCTTAGGGATGCCGTAAACCATAGGAATAAGTGGAGTTGAAACAGTAAAAAAATTAAATAAATCCAAATTAATATCACCTTGTATCTGTAAATCATATATAAACATATTCACATCATAAATAATTCTCTTGACATCAGGTAAAGTAATCTTTTTAAAAATTTGCCTATCATCTAAAAAATCATGCATCAATTCAATATATGTGTTTTTATCAAATATTACGGTCGCGCCCCCTTTATCTGCTTGTTTGATTATAATATCCTTATTGTTAAGCAATGACCTATAAGCTTTATTTTCATTATATGTTATATTATAAGAATGAACTTTCAATTTTCGTTTGGCTACATTCACATATAGTTGTCTTAAATCATCCTCACGTACTGAATCAAAGGCATTCAAGACAGGCAAGTTATTAGGAATAAATACACTACTTTTTTTTAATTTGTCATGAATATCAATACGTGTATCTTTAAATAATACTTTCAGACTAAGGTTACATATGAATGTTTTTAAATCAGTAAGGGCTTCAACAATTGTATCATTGCCACTTACAATAAATTGTAGTCCTTTCTCCAAGAGTTTTTGCATTTCAACAGTCATGGTACAAGATGAAAAGTTCATTATTGGCGATTTCATCTTACCATTTATTTCCGCACCTGTTTGGAGTATGGTAGTGGACTGCTGTTCTTCCTTTTGTTGACGTTGAATTTGAAGCGTTGTTGCGAACGGCCTCTCGAATGAGGCAGAGTTCTTACTTCTACCTTCTCGGGTAAGTTGGGCACCATTGGCTGTGTGAGGTTTAAAAAAACATCTGTTTGTTCGGCATGTACTACAGATACGTTAGAAGCACCTTGCGTCTCCACTACACGTTCACTAGCTGAATCCTCAGTTCTAATTTTGGGCGTGGTTTTTATTACTTGTTCTTGGACGGATAGCCTATTTCCACTAACCTGAGCTCGCAGCATTGATTCATCTCCTTTATCTGTATTATCATTGGTCACTCGCTGTTGTGAAACCTGCCTTTGATGTATACCCAGAGTAGGTTGAGTTCCGAAATCATCTAGCACATCCAGCCTATTTGTTTTAACCTTTTGTTGAAATGATGTTACATTATTAAAATTGGCTTTCGGCCAAGAAAAAATATGACCGAGCCTAAAATCATTGATGTCTCTTAATTATTTATGTTGCTTGGCGTTTTGTAATTTATTGTCAAGCAAATTAACTCTGTTAATCATCAACTGATAGGCACTGGATATATGCATGAAGTCGCTCGAGCTTAACAATTCATTCTCTAGCTTCAAAATTTCATCCGACAATTCTTTTTCTTTAGGTTTAAAGAAGTCATTCATAAGTTGCATATACTCCTTACTTAATTTCAAATTCAATTGCTGCCAGGTCTTTAAAAGTTCAGGATAGGTATTGGCATACGCTGGCATTTTTAATATACGCAATCCCCTAGGAACTATATTAAACTCAAGATACGCCAAAAAACTCAGTCTCTGCCATTGATATTTCTTAAAAGTCTGTACCTTTCTTTCCAGTAGCATTAATAAGTTACTCAATTGCTCATTTTTCTCAGGAGAGGTTTCTACATTCAAACTCTTATTTCCCATCACATGGAAAATTAACGGATTATCAATTGGTAATATAAAATCACTCAATGATTTTTTAACATTTTTTTCATTATCCATACTCTGCATTTGTTGTTGTTTTTGCTTGATTGTTGGCAACGGCTGTGTCATCCTGTGGAAAGTCCTTATACAAAAGCTGAGCAACCTTGGTTGAGCGAAAGCAATCACAGATAGAAAAACAACTCTAACCACGGTTTAAATCCTCTCTATTCAGAGCAAGAATTCCAGATTATCCAAACACGAATGAGATAGAAACTCACTTTTATTAAGAAAATATAACAAAGCTTTCGGGAAAAAAAACCTTCCTCAGTGTTGTATAGTATATGTCTGATAAAATTTGCAATTTATATAGTGAAAAATAAAAACCACATGACACAGCCGACCTACAGAGAAAAAGGTGAATCAATTAAAGAGCAATTAAACTGTTAAGGTCATATTACCCCTAACGAAACCACCATTTTATCCAAAAATATAAAACTTCTACACCTTTCACATAAGAAAGATTGCTCAGACGGCCACTAACTACAATTTCTGGGCCAGAACCACTCCTTATGTGGTAGACAGGTTACCTAGTGCTTACCACTCCCACTGACAATCTAGAAGGCTTCCCTCCAACACAGAAAGACTTGGGGAGGGGGCTCAGAAGCTTACATACAGTCCTGGATACAGCAAATCTGTATCTGGATTACACTAGTTACAGGAAAGGTAGGAGACAGGCTTACAGTTTTTTTTTTACAGTAAAGTAGCTAAAACAACAGTAAAAACAATCCAAATGCAGTGCAAGGTAGCACACATGAGTATGTAGCAATATTAGACCAAACACAGTTTAAAATTAATAAAAAAAATATAAAATTCCATTTTCTCTTTCCAGTCTCTTCTAACCTCTGCTTGATTCTTAACAGTTCTCTTGCAATATT
Source organism: Protopterus annectens (assembly GCF_019279795.1). Lineage (NCBI taxonomy): Eukaryota > Metazoa > Chordata > Ceratodontiformes > Protopteridae > Protopterus > Protopterus annectens. Next base: position 106,636,752 of record NC_056744.1, on the reverse strand, counting down.
TTGTGTTGTACTAATTATCCCTTTTTTTAACAGCCGCTTCCATGCTAGACGCAACTAAAAATGATACCAGACCTGGTCTTTCACTTAACATTCCCTTATCTCTTTCTCTTTGCCAATACTTTGATATTAATCCCTGGCAAGGAAGGCAGTCCCTACCCTGCAGTCGAAACTTTTGCTTGACCTCCTCCAACTCTGTTATCTTTCCCTAGTTATTTGTTCCCAGTACCTTGGTACCTGTGCTAATTCTCTGCAGTAAATTCCAACCCCTCTTCCTGTTTTCCATACCCTACTTTTAGTTATTTTTCCTGAATGAATTCACATGTTGACGTAATTCTTAGAATGCTTCTTCCTACTTTAGGAGTATAATATTCAATACGGTTATTTTCCTTTAAGGACCTCCATCCAAAACCTACTCTCTCATTATTTCTCAAACTCCCCCTCAAATTTCATCATCACCCCTTTCCACTTTATTACCTTTTGCTTGTTACCCATATGAGCCGTAATTGTGTAGCTCTAAAGTATCCCTTCAGTCAGTTCTTCCTGAACTACCTTGCTCTATGAGGAGATTCAGTTTATCCCATGTAATTCTTGCCCTTCATCCCTCCCAAATAAATTCCTTCAGCTCTTTATTAATTGTCCACTTCTCATCTGGTTGATAAAAAAATACCTGTCCTGTGTTTAAAACTAAAGGGACTAAAAATATTTTCACTGCTTGTATCTTACTTTCCATGCCTATAATCAAGAGCTTTGAGTTTCTCGAATGTTTGTATTAGCTTTTGTTTAGTCTCATTTCACATATCCTTAGCTCTATTACAGAATCCTTTTTAACCCATACTTCTAAATACTTCATTTTATCATGTCTCCATAAATATGGTTATTGCTAAACCAATTCATTTGTGGGTAAATAATTTACTGCCATAGGCTTTGTTTTTACTACTATAGGCTTTGTTTTATCTTCATTAATTTTATATCCCAAAAATGCTTGAAACATTATCAAAATATTCTGCAACAGGAAAATGAGCTTTTCTGGATTTTCAAATATAAAATAATATCATTGGCAAATAAAACCAACTTTTCTTTATTACCATACCATCTACATCCCTGAATATTTGAGTCTTCGGTATTCTTTTCCAGTTGATCCAAAAAAGAAGCAAATAATGCTTGTCATTATGGCAATACCTACAGAACCTGGAGGTTCACTGGAGAGAAAGTATAACAGTTCAAGGAATTACTAGGGCTCTAGCACCCCAAAGAAGAGGAGGAAATAGGTGGAGTTGAAGAAGAATGGCAGCGCCTAAAAACAGCATGTGTTAGGACTACAGAAAAGATATGTGGCTGAGCCAGGTATGGAAATAAGGTACATAAGGAAAGCTGGTGGTGGAATGCATAAGTCCAGGAAGTCATCAGAAGAAAGGAGTGCAGGAAGAAGTGGAAGATAGAAGACTGACTAGGATAGGAAGGACTACTGTTTATCTAATAAAGAAGCTAAGAAAGAAATTGCAGTAGCAAAGAATAAGGCATCAGAGGCACTGTACCAACTTCTGGAAAGTGACTCAGTAAGGGGCACAAAGAAACTATATCAGATTGCAAGGCAAAGACAGAAAGATAAAGAAGATAGTCAGACACCCTTCATAAGGGATGCCAGCAACAACCTGCTTACCAGTCTAGAGGACATCAAAGGCAGATGGAAGGAGTATTTCCAGCAGCTTCTGAATGAAGAAAAACCCACAGAAGCTGTACTGCCCCAGAAACAGCTTACAATGAGAGAAGAAGAGGAGCCCACCCTAGAAGAAGTAAGAACAGCACTAAGGAAGATGAAGTCTGGGAAGGCAGCAGGCTCAGATGAGGTCACAGCAGATATGATAAAGATGCTGGGTGAGATAGGGGAGAAATGGCTCCTGAGGGTACTAATAGCAGTGTGGAGAGAAAGGAATATCCCAGATGAGTGGGAGAATAAGCATACTTGTGCCAGTGTACAAGAACAAAGGGAACATCCACAACTGTGGGCAGTACAGAAGCATCAAACTCCTATCACATTGCATGAAAGTTCTGGAGAGGGTGATTGCTAAACGGATACACAGAGTAGTAGAATGTAATATGGGAGATGAGCAGTTTGGATTCAGATCAGGATGCAGCACAATTGACCCAATGTTTCCATTTAGACAGATGCTTGAGAAGAAGCTAGAGATGAGGAGAGAGTCCAACTGGGCGTTCCTAGACTTGGAGAAAGCATATGACAAGGTTCTAAGAAAGCTGATCTGGACAGTACTTCGGTGGTTTGAAGTCCCAAAAACATTGGTAGAATTAGTGCAGGCTATGTACAAGGACCCAATGACTCAAGTATGAACAGTATTTGGTCTCATAGAGGGGTTCCCAGTGGGAGTGGGTGTACATCAGGATTCAGCTCTGAGCCCACTGCTATTCATACTGGTGATGGACTACATTAGCAAACAGGTTGGAGAGGACGGATCAACAAAGCTGCTGTTTGCAGATGATGTAGCAGTACAGGCAGACTGTGAGCTAGAACTTCAGCAAAGGATAGGAGAATGGAATGCAAAACTGAAGGCACATGGGATGAAACTAAGCACAGATAGGATGGTGGTTGTTGTGTCTTTCGGCTTTTCCCGGTTAGGGGTCGCCACAGCGGAACTCCGGTCCCCTAATGATTGGCAGTAGATTGTTATGTGCTGAGTTGCCAGCTCTGAAGCACAACCTTCAACGAAGGCACTCCCATTCACGCACGTCTCTACACAGAAGACGCTCTAGCTGAGAATCGAACGTGACAACGTCTTACTGTAAGGCGACAGCGCTACCGCAGCACCACCACCGCAGCCTACAGATAGGATGGTGGTAATGGCAGCAAATTGGGGAAATCAGAAGAAGCTGAGAATAGAGATAGAAGGGAAGATGGTGGAACAGGTAAACAGCTTCATGTATATGGGAGGGTAGTTGAGGAGAAGGGTAATGTGAATGAAGAGGTCAAAGCTAGAATCAGAGGGGCTGCAGCCAACTGGCATAGAGTATCAGGTGTAGTCTATGACAGAAGAATGCCAAAGAAGGTGAAAAGTAAGGTGTACAAGACAGTGGTGCAACCAGTACTACTGTATGGTATTGAAACCTGGGCAGTAAAGGCAGAACAGTTGAAGAAGCTAAAGGTGATGGAAATGACGTGGGTGAGAAAGGTGGTAGGATGCACACTGTGGGACAGACAAAGAAATGAGGACCTAAGAGCAAAAGCCAGAGTAGCTCCAGTTGCAGAAAAGATCAAAGAGAATAGATTACGGTGGTTTGGGCACATGTGTAGAAAAGCAGAAGACAGTCTGGTGAGGAAGATTTGGGACAGACAGGAAGAAGGTAAGAGGAAGCAAGGACGTCAAGCAAAGAGGTGGATGGATTGTGTGGAAGAAGATCTGCGACAGTTAGTCATGAGTGTTAAAGAAGGCAGGATTGTGGCACTGAATCGAGAGAGTTGGTGACAGTTAACACGATACCCCAACCCCATGTAGCAAACAGCAAAATTCAAGAAAGGTAATTTCCATAATGATAAAACCTTTCTCATTTCAAAGTAAATAGGCAACTAAGAGGGCTAATTAAGTCAAGTGAAGCCAACTTTGAGGTTAAGATAGCCTGCCAGGTGAAAGATAATCATAAAGCCTTCTACAGCTATGTCAGAAACCTCAAGAGCAGCATGCAGCAAAGTGTTGAACTGGTGGTTAATGGTGCCACATTCACTGAGCCTGGTGATATAGTAAACCTGTTAGCCAACAAATTCAGTTCCAACTTTACCCCCTGTCACCCCCAAGCATCCCTCCAATAATATCTTCAAACATAAACCTTTCAACTATAACTAGGGTGCATATACTGGCTGCACTCACTAAAGCCAGGAACACAGCCTCAGTGGGCCCTGATACCTTCCCAGGATGCCTACATAATAGTTTAAAATATGACTTATCAGGACCCTTGGAGTCATGATATACTATAGTCTTAAAACAGGCATTATGCTATGTGAATGTAGGACTGTGACGGTCATTCCCCTTAATAAGGGAGGATCTTCAACAGATTCAACAGATCCATTAGTCTGACTAGTGTTATTTCAAAGCCATGGAAAGAATTATAATAGAAATTATTAACAAGGACATAGGAGATCTCCAGACATTGGAGCTATCCCAGTTTGGTTTTGTCAAAGGAAGGTCATGCTTACTGACTCTGATGGACTTTGAAAATGTCACTTAGACAATGAATGAGGGGAAAACTGTGCATACTGTCTACACAGATCTGGCTAAGGCATTTGATACAATACTGCACTCAGGCATTGTCAGCAGACTTACAAAACAAGCTGTAACCCCCTTTATAACACACTGGATAGCTGGCTGGCTCACTGATGGGATTCAGGAAGTTAGAAATGGTGAGGCTCCCTCCACGAAGAGGCCAGTCACCAGTGGAGTGCCCAGGGATGTGTGCTAGGCCTACTCCTATTTGGCATCTATTGCTCAGAGGCCAGTCACCAGTGGAGTGCCCAGGGATGTGTGCTAGGCCTACTCCTATTTGGCATCTATTGCTCAGATGTCAAAGCCAATGTCAAAAGCCTGTAAATAATGACGTTTGAGAGATGGTTACAAATTAGGAGCAGTCACTGAATCCCCACAAGAAAAGAGCACCCTTCAGGAAGGTCTAATACAGACAAACGCTTGGTGCCAAAGCATTGGCTTAAAACTCAATACCAGGAAATACATTATAGTACCATTTGGGAAGTCTGCAACCCTGGGTAACTATGTCATCAATAAAACACCCTTAAAAGTTGATTCACTAGTTAGGGATCTGAGAACTCATATAAATCATAAACTAGACATCGACCAGCATATGTTCAAGGTGGTAAGAAAATTCTTGTATGTTGTTAAACTTGTAAACAAAGGCATGGCATTTAGATCCAGATAGGTCATCATAGCATTGTACTCGGCCCTCATCATAGCATTGTACTCGGCCCTCATTAGGCCCATCATAGAGTATAATGCCCCCTTTGATGTATACCTGACTAGACACATGCAGCATCTGGAACATCCACAGAGGTTCCATACAAAAAGAATGCAGAGAGTAAACACAATGTCCTATTCTGATTGCCTCAAAGCCATGTCTTTTTACTCTGTATCATAAAGACTTCTGAGAGGTGATCTTTGCCTAGCATACAAGGCATCACTGGACCCTGTTTTGATGAACAGCTTTGGAGTTGCTAGATTAAAATACCTAAATTTTGCTTGCAAAATAAATAGGACATGTTGGAAAGACATCTATATTTCTCTGGCGCAAGCTCCCCATTCATATGTAGCAGAGTTCCTCCTTATTCCTATTTAAGTGCAACTTGAACCATTGGATGGGTAATCAGAAATTCAACCCTTGTCTGGCTATATCTCTGATGATGGACAGAGGCAGTCAGTAAATCCCCCCTATAAATCAAATATAAATAAACTTTGTGGTTCACAATTGGGCTGCATGGCTAGGCTTTTAAGGGTCCTGGTGGTCATTAGCCTAGTGTACACCTGTGAACCTATTACAAAGGCAAAAGGGAACACACCTGCCTGATTCCTGTGTTCAAACACAGATTTGTTTGAGAGAAGAACTCTTCTACCTTAATTTTTGCCTGTAATCCTTTTATATTCCCCAGATTAATTCTCCAAATTATCTCTGTTATTCTGTCAGGAAAAGCAAATGCTACCATTGCCCTGCTTATAAAATCCCATATGACACTTTTGAATTCATTCTCTGCATCAAGACCCTCCAACAATAGTGGTACTTTCTTACATTCTACATACTTCTGAGTCATCATTATTGTCCTGTTCATGATTCAAATCGTGTCTCCTGTCCACAAAACCACACATATCCATATCTATTAATTTTGGCAACACTTTTGCCATTCTCTTAGGTAGTATAGACTTAAACACTGTAATAATGGTTTAAAATTGAAATGGGTCTTTGTAAAGCTAGGCCTTAAGTGTCTTTATTTGGGTAATACAACCACCACAGTTGCCTTCCAAGGTGGTGTCCCCCCCTTTTAAAATATTGTAAAACAAAACTTCCAGATCTTTGTCAGTTTCTTCCCTTCCAATTTCCAGACTTCTACAGGAATACCATCTGTTCATAGACATGCCCCAACAATAATCTTGAGAGAGGACTTCCAAGATGGCTGCATACTGATTAACAGCTTAACTTCAACTCTCCCAGTGTGAAAACAGAAGCTGAGAAACTATAGTCAGAGATATTGTCAACTTGAGTGAAATTCAGTTACTGGCTAGTAAGTACACCACCTGGATGCTTGCAAAGAAGAAACTAAGAGAGACTGAAAGAAAATAAACTAAAAATGATGAGAAATCATTGACCGGGAGGAATCCTGCAGCTGTTCAGCGAAAAGCAGTTCAAGCTCCAGCTGTGGTAGTAAGACATGGTTTCCAGTAATCTAGATGAAAAAAAATAACCCAGATGTTTTCAGAAATGATCAAAATAAACACTGAAGGATTATATCAACTCGAATAACAAAATGCTGGAAAAAATGGAATAAGCTTTAAGCAAATATTCAGATGATCTGATAAAACTGCAAAAATTAGAGGATTAAATAAAGAAAAGGCTGGCTGAGTATGAGACTACGCAAGAAGAGATGTTTCAGAAAATGGCAGAATTGATGACAGATCACAAGGAAAACTGAGACTTTTTGCTGTACCAGAGAAACCAGAAGAAACAGACAATTAGATTTATGAATGCACAAATAAATAACTGGAAACTGTAGCCAATGTTTTAATGGAAAATGTTGGAGAGAAGGAAGGGAGCATGAGAGTTGACTAGAAGAGTCAAGAGTACATTGGAAATGAAGTAGAGACAGGATTTGGGGATCGGGAGACATAACGCATGCACTCAAGTCACTCCACAAGTACAAATATGACTGTCATTGTCCATGTTGGAGTGAATGACTTGAGACGTACCTTCCTGGACTACATGAAAAGAGACATGGAAGAGCTCTTGGATCATGTGGCCCGGACAGGTATGACCCTAGCCCTGAGTAGCATGAAGCCTTTTCCCAGAATGATACCACAGTATAAGGACAAAATGATTGACTTCAACAATTGGCTAAGCTTCCGGTGTCATTCAAAGGGGATCCAGTATCTGTCTGCCTTGGACGACATGATCGACAGACCATGATGCTTTGCCAGAGATGGTCTGCACCTGTCACCCCTGGGATCCAGGTTACTGGCTAAGGCTCTTGCCACCCCTATAGTGCCTTTTTTAGGCAAATTTCAAAGAACAAAACCACCACTGTAACAGGTACAAGCATGCAAAATCTGAAGGTAATGCTACTCAGTGCTGGAAGTCTAAACCTCAAAATGCACTCTCTCAAGGCACTCCTAAAAATGGAGAACATCGATATCTATGCAGTAACTGAGACCTGGTTCAAGGCTCCAGAGAGCACCCCTGCAATACTAGACTGCAACTCTTACAACACTTTTTGGCCACCAAAGCAGGACGAAACACTAAAGGTGGAGGAGTGTCCATATTTACCAAGGATATTCACACCAGCAGGCTAGATGCCTAACACAATGCGTCTGAAATTCTCCAGGTGCAACTAACACTAGGTAAGACTGCAGTCCAAATTGTAGCTTGCTACAGATCCCCCACCATGCCCCAAGATTCTCACTGCACCTTTCTAAACATACTGGAAAATATTAAGATATAACCAAACACCCTAATACTGGGTGATTTCAACTACCCTGCCATTAAATGGGAAAACTACTCATGTACCAACACCTTTGCCCAACAATTCTTGGAATTCATAAATTCCAGTGCCCTTGATCAACTAAGCCTGATCTACAGTGCCATGGAACGTGTTATCATGGAACTTATAAACAAAGACATTGGCAACCTTCAGACACTGGACCCCATCCAGTTTGGGTTTGTGAAGGGCCGATCTTGTCTCCTGAACCTGATTGACTTCTTCAAATCAGTCTCCAGAGCTGTGGATGAGGGTTAGGTGGTCCATACAGCCTATCTGGACCTTGTCAAGGACTTTGACACCATCCCCACTCTGGAATCATAGATACATTTACTAAACTGGGCATTAATCCCTACGTCACTTGATGGGTTGCCAACTGGCTTACTGACAGAACCCACACTGAAAAAGTAGCCGAATCCAAATGAAGCTCCAGACAAGTGGAGTACCTCAGGGTTCAGTAGGGCCGCTGTTGTTTGGCATCTACTTCTCTGAAGTACAGGCCCAACACTAAGGGACTCTGTCTAACAAAGTTCACAGAAGACTGCAAACTGGGGAGCCCTCATTGAATCCACAAATTATGTGGATATTCTACAGAAGAGCCTTATAGAAACAGATGCTTGGTGGTAGAGCCATGAGCTCAAGCTCAGTGCAAAGAAATGTATAGTTATCCCCTTTGGGAAAAAACATGTACCCGTGAATTACCACATAGGTGGCAGTACACTAAACACTGAAAGTGTGATAAGAGACTTAAGGACACAGGTAGACAGTGATCTCACCTTCGATAACCACATTGCTACAACAGTCAGGAAATCCTTCTATGTGGCACACCTCATCACTAAGGGCTTTTCATCCAGAAAAAAGAAGGTCACTGTCTCACTGTACTCATCCCTCATTAGACCCATTATAGAATACAACGCCCTGTTTGATATGTATCTTTCAAGACATCTGCAACAGCTGGAAAGGCCGCAGAAATACCTCACTAAAAGACTCACAGGCCTAAAGCAGATGCCCTCTGCTGACCATCTAAAAAAACTCCAGCTATACTCTGTTGCATATCATCTACTCAGAAGCGATCTCTGCTTAACATACAAGGCCATGTCAAACCCAGAGCTGTTGGATATGCTACACTTAAAGAAGTCCCAATCCATCAGAGCCACACGCTCCAGGGATCTAAACCTTGTCATCAAAATGAACAAAACATGCTGGTGGGATAGGTTCTTGACCCCGAGATGTCCCAGACTTTGGAATAGACTGTCCATACATGTCAAGCAGAGTGCCTCGATGGAAGATCGGAAATTCACCCCGGGGATCACGTCAGTCGCCCTGCTAGACAGGGGTCCATGGAAGTAAATATTGTGGGAAGAAATAGCCAGGGAATTATTATAGCTAGACTTTTATAGGCCCTAGAGCCGATAGCCTAGTACCAACCTATGAACCTGAGATAAACAGCAATAAAACCAGTTGCTTAATGTGGGTTTAGAATGCAATAATTATATCTATGAAATATGACAGAAGGAAATCTGAAAATATTGGACTTTTTCAGAATTTGTTGAACTTGTGGGGGACTCTAAAGCAAATGCCCTACTTCATGTGATTAATGTTTGAAAAAGTGCTTGGGGGGAGGGGAAGAGGAGGGAGAAAGATAACTGAAAGTAAAGATTTTTTTTTTCTTGATTAGTGGTATTTTTGTAGTGTGTGGTTTTTTACATGCTGTAAAGTTTTCTCAGTTATTTTTAAATGTAATAGGAATTGTAAACGCATGTTCTTTTTTCTTTTCTTTCTCCCTTTGCCTTGTTCATTTTGAAGAAATGTAGGCACTGCAGTGTAAAAGAAAAAAAACCTAGTTAAAAAGCATGACAATTGAAAAATGAATGTACTTTTTCTTAATCTTGCATAGGGGAATGACTGGATTATGGACCTTAGATTGATTTGGTAACAAGTTTTAAGACAGAGCAAGTAAATGAAAAAGAATATTGAATATTATGGGGCTTTTTTCTAGCAAATACATGCTTGCTTAGTAGCAATTCTGCATCTGGTCTTCATGTTTCCATGGAAAGAATATTGATAAAGAAAAACTGGTTGTCTGGTTCTCATGTCTTCATGGAGACAATCTGATAAAGAGAAATTGGCTACAGTCTGATGGAGAGTGATTGGCTGAGGGAAAAAATCAAAAAGAAAAGAGAAATTGGCTAAGACAGGATGTTCTATGAAAGCATTCAGTGGTTTTCCCAGCTGGGAGAGCTATAAAGCTAAGACAAAACCAATTAGCATTTAGTATAAGCACAGGCTGCACCATGCATTTTAGCATGCATAACCTTTCATTTAGGGTAATTCAAGTCTGTGACTGTGGTTGTCAGTTTGGGACTTTTGTTCCCATTAGGAGGGTAAAACTTCAATATTTGAAGATGTACATAGTTTTGTCTTTTAATATTAACGTAATGGGTTTGGGCGGTATTGGGCGTGTGTGTGTGGTTTTTTTTTGAGGCCTTTCAATAAAACAAAATGTTTTGTAAGATGTAACATAGGTCAAATGGATATAACAAGAAACAATTGTATAAAAGTTCAACCTACCAAACAGTGTATGCATGTAACACAAAACCTGTAACTAGGCATTTAACAAAAACGATGGTATACATAAAAGGTGGAAATAATAACTAATGCAATGAAACTTTCTGTAATGTTTTTAAATGTCAATGTCTCACAGGTAAATACAAAAGAGAAAGAGTAGTGAACTATATTAAAAATGTAGAGTGCAAATAGCTGTGTTACAGGAGACACACTTAGAAAGAACTGAACATGTACATTTGATAAATAAAGGTTTTCAGGATGGTTATTCAGTAGAATACCTGGGACAAAAAAAGGTGTACTTATATTAATTGCAAGAGGAGCTCCAATGGTGATAGAAGAGGATGAAAAAGATAATGGCAGCTTTATAGTGCTAAGAGGCTACAGGCAAGGGAGGAGGATTACACTGGCATGTATTTATATTCAACATAAAACTGTTATAATGGAGCTTAAGAAAATTCTGGAAGAAATAATCAGTTTTCAGCAAGGAATATTATTTATAGGTGGGGAATTGAGTGTAATTTGTAGCAATGAAGTTGTGTCTGGGGGAGAGGGAAGGGAATGCATAACGAAGGAGGGTACATTTTTGAAGAAATTTATTAACGTATTTGGCATGGAAGATATGAATTCAGTAATAGTTTCATAGTTTCATAGTTTAGTACTAGGCTATCTGCACTGGGGCATTTATAAGCCTAGCCATAGTGATGTGGCTTTCGCCACCCCATGTAATGGTACAAAAGTGTACAGAATAGATTTAGAATACTGTGCCTCTGTCTAGTAGTGACACAGTGAAGACCCCTTACATAATAGAATTAGTTTACTGTGCCTCTGTCTAGTAGTGACACAGAGATGACCCCGGGTAAACCACGATCTCCCATCCACTCGTCAAGATTTCTCTTGAAGAGAGTCAGTGAGGGCTCTGCCTAACATGAACTGGGATTCTGTTCCAGAGTATGGGAAGCCTCTGAGTTATGAATCTGTCCCTCCAGCATGTCCTGTTCATATTTGTGCTGAGGTTTAAATCTTTAGCTCTCATGGTTCTGATGGATTTGGATTTTTTGAGGTGGAGCATCTCCATCAATTCCTGATTGGACATGGCCTTGTACGTCAGGCACAGATCACCTCTGAGTAGGCGGTATGCTACTGAATAGAGCTGGAGTTTCTTTAGTCTGGCAGCATATGACATATGTTGGAGACCCTTGATCCTCTTGGTGATGTACTTTTGGGGTTTCTCCAGCTGTTGCAAGTGCCGGGTGAGGTACATACCAAATGGGGCATTGTACTCAATCATGGGCCTGATAAGGGAGGAGTATATGGGTAAAATGACCTCCTTTGATCTGGATGTGAATCCCTTCATGATAATGTGGGCAAGGTAGAAAGTCTTTCTAACCACTTTGGCAACGTGGGTGTCAAATGAGAGGTCACTATCGACTTGGGTCCCCAGGTCTCTGATTACTTTTTCCGTACTCAGTGGGTTACTGTCTTTGTGATAATTTGTGGGTACTTTGTTTTTCCCAAAGGGAATGACTATACATTTTTTGACATTTAGTTTAAGGCCATGACTCCGGCACCAGTTGTCCGTTTCAGTGAGGCCTTTCTGTAGGATGTATGTGTCAGCTGGTGTATCGACTATGGCGCCTAGTTTGCAGTCATCTGCAAACTTTGTCAGCCACAACCCTCCCATGTTTGCTTTCACATCTGAGAAATAAATGCCGAACAAGAGGGGTCACAAGACAGAGCCCTGTGGGACACCACTTGTGACTGGCTTAGAGTCTGACATGGCTCCAGCGATTTTGACTTTATGGGTTCTATCCTTTAGCCAGTTTGCAACCCATCGTGTGACATATGGATTTACATTTAAGCTGTTGAGCTTGTCTATGATGCCTGAGTGGGGTATTGTGTCGAAGGCTTTAGCCAAGTCCAGGTAGGCTGTATGGACTGCTTTGCCCTCGTCAGTGGCTCTAGTGACTGTTTCGAAAAAGTCAACCAGGTTCAAAAGGCAGGATCTGCCCTTTACAAAGCCTAACTGGGTGGGATCAAGTGTCTGTAGGTCCCCAATGTCTCTGTTTATGAGTTCCATAATGATTCTTTCCATAGCTTTGCAGACCAGGCTGGTTAAGCTTATGGGGCGGTAGTTACCAGGGTCTGTAGAGGCGCCTCCTTTGTGGAGTGGGACCACTGTTGCTGTACACCACTGTTCAGGTACATATCCTGTAGTAAGGCTAAGGTTAAATAGCATTTTTATGTGCAGGTTTAGCTCCTCTTGGAGTTCACGTAGCACGCAACCCGGGATACTGTCAGGTCCCATTGATGCTGTGTTTTTAGCTTTGCTGAGGGTGGTTCTCACCTGGGCATCTGAGATGACAGGGAGGTTACATTCAGCTGGGATAAGTATTTCTTCTTTTGGGGGTGAGGGAGGGGAGAAATTTGCACTGAACCTGTCTGCCAGAATGTTGGCAATATCTGTGGGTTCAGTGTATTTTTTGTCATTGTGAACTAACTCTGAGCATATCTGAGGGTTTCCACCAGGTTTCTAACATAGCAGAAGAAGGCCTTGTGGTTATCTTTAGTGTCCATAGCGATTTTACTCTCAAAGTTGGCCTTGGATGTTTTTATGAGAGAACGTAGCTTTCTCCTAGTGCTGATCAGAGATGCCTTCTCTTTATGGGATTTTGCTCTGTCGTGCAGTAGCTTCCTTCTTTTGTTATACAATTTGTTTATGGCTGGGGTCCACCAGACAGGACGCCTGCCCTTGGTGGAGAGGGTCTTGGTTTTATTTGGGATTGCATGATCCATGCATTCTTGGAGATGTCCGTAGAAAGCATTTGTGAAGGATTCAGCATTGCGGGATGTGGTTTCCACTGGCCCGGTGGTCTTAAAGAATACCATCTCAGTCTTAAGAAGTGTAAAGTTGGCTTTTGAGAAGTTTTTCACTGTAGTCTTTTGTGTTGGGGGTGGAGGTGGGATATGTATATCCAGGGTGATTAGTTTGTGGTTGGATCTCACTAGTGAGGGGTATACTTCCGGTGTGGAGCACTTTGTCCCCATGTTTGTGATGATCAGGTCTAGTATATTATCTCCCCTTGTGGGAGAGGTGACTAGCTGTTCCATTGCATTTGAATTTATGAATTCCAGGAACCTTTGGGCTAGGGTGTTATGGCTAGAATAATGCACCCAGTCTATGTTAGGGTAGTTGAAGTCTCCCAATATGATGGTGTTTGGTGAGACATTCATATCCTCCAATGTCTTCAGGAAGGCTGAATGGGGTTCCTGAGATTGGGACGGTGGTCTGTAACATGCTACCAGTTGTATAGCAGTTTTGCCTATGGTTAGTTGCACCTGGATGGTCTCTGATGCTTCATGTGTTGCCACTAACCTGGAGGTGTGGGTGTCCTTGATGAATATGGACACTCCCCCTCCCTTTTTGGTTTGGCCCGAGTTTTGGGGCCGAAAAGTATGATATGAAGTATAGCCTGGTAGCGCTGGGGTGCTCTCAGGAGCCTTGAACCAGGTTTCAGTTACTGCACAGACATCGATGTTCTCCATACTGAGGAGTGCTTCGAGCCTGCATCTTGAGATTTAGACTTCTGGCATTGAGCAGCATTACCCTTAATTTTTTCCATTTTTGTTTTCTAAGGAGGTGGGTTTGTCTGGAGCCTTGCCTAAAAAAGGCACTATGGGGGTGGCAAGAGCCTTAGCCAATATCAGGAAGCCCAGTGGTGACAGGTGCAAGCCGTCCCTTGCATGGCAGCGTGGCCTGTCCAGCATGTCATCCCAAGCAGACAGACATTGGATCCCCTAGAGTGACACCAGTAATTGAGCCTTTTGCCATACATGTAAGCAGAGCCTCGATGGAAGATGAAATTCAGGGATCACGTATCGCCCTGCTAGACAGGGGGCCATGGAAGTAAATATTGTGGGAAGAAATAGCCAGGAATTATTATAGCTAGACTTTATAGGCCCAGAGCATAGCCTAGTACCAACCTATGAACCTGAGATAAACAGCAATAAAACCAGTTGCTTAATGTGGTTTAGAATGCAATAATTATATCTATGAAATATGACAGAAGAAAATCTGAAAATATTGGACTTTTCAGAATTTGTTGAACTTGGGGGACTCTAAAGCAAATGCCCTACTTCATGTGATTAATGTTTGAAAAGTGCTTGGGGAGGGAGAAGATAACTGAAAGTAAAGATTTTTCTTGATTAGTGGTATTTTGTAGTGTGTGGTTTTACATGCTGTAAAGTTTTCTCAGTTATTTAAATGTAATAGGAATTTAGATGTTCTTTTTTTCTTTCTCCCTTTGCCTTGTTCATTTTGAAGAAATGTAGGCACTAGTGTAAAGAAAAACCTAGTTAAAACATGACAATTGAAAAATGAATGTACTTTCTTAATCTTGCATGGGAATGACTGGATTATGGACCTTAGATTGATTTGGTAACAAGTTTAAGACAGAGCAAGTAAATGAAAAGAATATTGAATATTATGGGCTTTTCTAGCAAATACATGCTTGCTTAGTAGCAATTCTGCATCTGGTCTTCATGTTTCCATGGAAAGAATATTGATAAAGAAAAACTGGTTGTCTGGTTCTCGTCTCATGGAACAATCTGATAAAGAGAAGCTACAGTCTGATGGAGTGATTGGCTGAGGGAAAATCAAAAGAAAAGAAATTGGCTAAGCAGGATGTTCTAAAGCATTCAGTGGTTTTCCCAGCTGGGAGAGCTATAAAGCTAAGACAAAACCAATCAGCATTTAGTATAAGCACAGGCTGCACCATGCATTTTAGCATGCATAACCTTTCATTTAGGTAATTCAAGTCTGTGACTGTGTGTCAGTTTGGGACTTTTGTTCCCATAGGGTAAAACTTCAATATTTGAAGATGTACATAGTTTTGTCTTTAATATTACGTAATGGGTTTGGTATTGGGTGTTTTTTTTGAGGCCTTCAATAAAACAAAATGTTTTGTAGATGTAACATAGGTCAAATGGATATAACAAGAAACAATTGTATAAAAGTTCAACCTACCAAACAGTGTATGCATGTAACACAAAACCTGTAACTAGGCATTTAACAAAATGATACATAAAGGTGGAAATAATAACTAATGCAATGAAACTTCTGTAATGTTTTAAATGTCATGTCTCACAGGTAAATACAAAGAGAAAGAGTAGTGAACTATATTAAAATGTAGAGTGCAAATAGCTGTGTTACAGGAGACACACTTAGAAAGAACTGAACATGTACATTTGATAAATAAAGGTTTTCAGGATGGTTATTCAGTGAAATACCTGGGACAAAAGGTGTTATATTAATTGCAAGAGGAGCTCCAATGGTGATAGAAGAGGATGAAAAGATAATGGCAGCTTTATAGTGCTAAAGGCTACAGGCAAGGGAAGGATTACAGGCATGTATTTATATTCAACATAAAACTGTTATAATGGAGCTTAAGAAAATTCTGGAGAAATAATCAGTTTCAGCAAGAATATTATTTATAGGTGGGGTTGAGTGTAATTTGTAGCAATGAAGTTGTGTCTAGAGGGAATGCATAACAAGGAGGGACATTTTGAAGAAATTTATTAACATGGCATGGAAGATATGAATTCAGTAGTTCATAGTTTCATAATTTAGTACTAGGCTATCTGCACTGGGCATTTATAAGCTTGGCCTATAGTGTATGAGGACTAGCTTTGGCAAGTTATCAGAATGTTTAGATTACTGTGCTCTGTCTGTAGCTTTCTAGTAAAACTTACATAATGAATGTTACTGCCTCTTGTGAAGGGTCTTGGTTATTGGGATTCATGATCCATGCATTCTTGGAGATGTCCATAGAAAGCATTTGTGAAGGATTCAGCATTGTGGGATGTGGTTTCCACTGGCCCAGTGGGCTTAAAGGATACCATCTCAGTCTTAAGAAGTGTAAAGTTGGCTTTTGAGAAGTTTTTCACTGTAGTCTTTTGTGTTGGGGTGGAGGTGGGATATATATATCCAGGGTGATTAGTTTGTGGTCAGATCTCACTAGTGAGGGGTATACTCCGTGTGGAGCACTTTGTCCCCATGTTTGTGATGATCAGGTCTAGTATATTATCTCCCCTTGTGGGAGAGGTGACTAGCTGTTCCATTGCATTTGAATTTATGAATTCCAGGAACCTTTGGG
Source organism: Protopterus annectens (assembly GCF_019279795.1). Classification (NCBI taxonomy): domain Eukaryota; kingdom Metazoa; phylum Chordata; order Ceratodontiformes; family Protopteridae; genus Protopterus; species Protopterus annectens. Next base: position 106,620,279 of record NC_056744.1, on the reverse strand, counting down.
CTAGGGTGTTATGGCTAGAATAATGCACCCAGTCTATGTTAGGGTAGTTGAAGTCTCCCAATATGATGGTGTTTGGTGAGACATTCATATCCTCCAATGTCTTCAGGAAGGCTGAATGGGGTTCCTGAGATTGGGAGGTTGGTCTGTAACATGCTACCAGTTGTATAGCAGTTTTGCCTATGGTTAGTTGCACCTGGATGGTCTCTGATGCTTCATGTGTTGCCACTAACCTGGAGGTGTGGGTGTCCTTGATGAATATGGACACTCCTCCTTTGGTTTGGCCCGAGTTTTGGGTAAAAGCATGATATGAGTATAGCCTGGTAGCTGGGGTGCTCTCAGGAGCCTTGAACCAGGTTTCAGTTACTGCACAGACATCGATGTTCTCCATACTGAGGAGTGCTTCGAGAGCCTGCATCTTGAGATTTAGACTTCTGGCATTGAGCAGCATTACCCTTAATTTTTTTCCATTTTTGTTTTCTAAGGAGGTGGGTTTGTCTTTGAGCCTTGCCTAAAAAGGCACTATGGGGTGGCAAGAGCCTTAGCCAATATCAGGAAGCCCAGTGGTGACAGGTGCAAGCCGCCCTATGAAGCAGCGTGGCCTGTCCAGCATGTCATCCCAAGCAGACAGACATTGGATCCCCCTAGAGTGACACCAGTAATTGAGCCAATTATTAAAGATGATCATCTTGTCTTTGTATTGTGGCATCATTCTTGGTGAGGGCAAGATGCTGCTCAGGGTCAGTGTCATACCAGCCTGGGCTTCATAATCAGAGAGCTCCTCTATGTCTCTTTTCATGTAGTCCAGGGAGGTACGTCTCAGGTCATTCACGCCGGCATGGACAATGACGGAGTCATATTTGTACTTGCTTTGGAGTGACCTGAGTGCGTGTGTTATGTATATAAAGCACTTTGTCTATTCAGAATCTTCAGAAATCTTTTTCTGTTTAAAAACTTTCATAGCTTGTTGTCTTAGGCTATTGTATAAACTGAAACATTTACTCTGTGTAATTATCTCTTGGCTAGTGGGGGCTGGTTCTTTTGTGTTCTTGTAAAAAGTTGTTGTTCTGGTCTTTGGTGCAGGCTGGAGAAGTTGTTTGACCAGAACTGAGCTACAAAATATAAGTATCTTTTTCTTAGTTTAACAGATTACTGTTTATATAATTTAATATATGCAAAGAACTTTGTCTATTCACTATCTTCAGAAATCTTTTTTCTGTTTAAAACTTTCATAGCTTGTTGTCTTAGGCTATTGTATAAACTGAAACATTTACTCTGTGTAATTATCTCTTGGCTAGTGGGGCTGGTTCTTTTGTGTTCTTGTAAAAAAGTTGTTGTTCTGGTCTTTGGTGCAGGCTGGAGAAGTTGTTTGACAACTGAGCTACAAAATATAAGTATCTTTTGATTATTTTAACAGATTACTGTTTTATAATTTAATATATATAAAGCACTTTGTCTATTCAGAATCTTCAGAAATCTTTTCTGTTTAAAAACTTTCATAGCTTGTTGTCTTAGGCTATTGTATAAACTGAAACATTATTTTAAACGTAAGGTTGGTATTGAAGTGTGTGTGTGTTTTGAGGCCTTTCAATAAAACAAAATGTTTTGTAAGATATAACATAGGTCAAATGGATATAACAAAAAACAATTGTATAAAGAAGTTCAACCTACCAAACAGTGTATGCATGTAACACAAAACCTGTAACTAGGCATTTAACAAAAGCGATGGTATATACATAAAGGTGGAAATAATAACTAATGCAATGAAACTTTCTGTAATGTTTTAAATGTCAATGTCTCACAGGTAAATACAAAAGAGAAAGAGTAGTGAACTATATTAAAATGTAGAGTGCAAATAGCTGTGTTACAGGAGACACACTTAGAAAAGAACTGAACATGTACATTTGATAAATAAAAGGTTTTCAGGATGGTTATTCAGTAGAATACCTGGGACAAAAAGGTGTATATATTAATTGCAGAGGAGCTCCAATGGTGATAGAAGAGGATGAAAAAGATAATGGCAGCTTTATAGTGCTAAGAGGCTACAGGCAAGGGAGGAGGATTACACTGGCATGTATTTATATTCAACATAAAACTGTTATAATGGAGCTTAAGAAAATTCTGGGAGAAATAATCAGTTTTCAGCAAGGAATATTATTTATAGGTGGGGAATTGAGTGTAATTTGTAGCAATGAAGTTGTGTCTGGGGGAGAGGGAAGGGAATGCATAACGAAGGAGGGTACATTTTTGAAGAAATTTATTAACGTATTTGGCATGGAAGATATGAATTCAGTAATAGTTTCATAGTTTCATAATTTAGTACTAGGCTATCTGCACTGGGGCATTTATAAGCCTAGCCATAGTGATGGCTTTCACCCCATGTAATGGTACAAAAGTGTACAGAATAGATTTAGAATACTGTGCCTCTGTCTAGTAGTGACACAGTGAAGACCCCCTTACATAATAGAATTAGTTTACTGTGCCTCTGTCTAGTAGTGACACAGAGATGACCCTCGGGGTAAACCTACGATCTCCCATCCACTCGTCAAGATTTCTCTTGAAGAGAGTCAGTGAGGGGCTCTGCCTAACATGAACTGGGATTCTGTTCCAGAGTATGGGAAGCCTCTGAGTTATGAATCTGTCCCTCCAGCATGTCCTGTTCATATTTGTGCTGAGGTTTAAATCTTTAGCTCTCGTGGTTCTGATGGATTTGGATTTTTTGAGGTGGAGCATCTCCATCAATTCCTGATTGGACATGGCCTTGTACGTCAGGCACAGATCACCTCTGAGTAGGCGGTATGCTACTGAATAGGGCTGGAGTTTCTTTAGTCTGGCAGCATATGACATATGTTGGAGACCCTTGATCCTCTTGGTGATGTACTTTTGGGGTTTCTCCAGCTGTTGCAAGTGCCGGGTGAGGTACATACCAAATGGGGCATTATACTCAATCATGGGCCTGATAAGGGAGGAGTATAGGGGTAAAATGACCTCCTTTGATCTGGATGTGAATCCCTTCATGATAATAATGGGCAAGGTAGAAAGTCTTTCTAACCACTTTGGCAGCGTGGGTGTCAAATGAGGAGGTCACTATCGACTTGGGTCCCCAGGTCTCTGATTACTTTTTCCGTACTCAGTGGGTTACTGTCTTTGTGATAATTTGTGGGTACTTTGTTTTTCCCAAAGGGAATGACTATACATTTTTTGGCATTTAGTTTACGGCCATGACTCCGGCACCAGTTGTCCGTTTCAGTGAGGCCTTTCTGTAGGATGTATGTGTCAGCTGGTGTATCGACTATGGCGCCTAGTTTGCAGTCATCTGCAAACTTTGTCAGCCTAACCCTCCATGTTTGCTTTCACATCTGAGAAATAAATGCCGAACAAGAGGGTCACAAGACAGAGCCCTGTGGGACACCACTTGTGACTGGCTTAGAGTCTGACATGGCTCCAGCGATTTTTGACTTTATGGGTTCTATCCTTTAGCCAGTTTGCAACCCATGCGTGTGACATATGGATTTACATTTAAGCTGTTGAGCTTGTCTATGATGCCTGAGTGGGGTATTGTGTGAAGGCTTTAGCCAAGTCCAGGTAGGCTGTATGGACTGCTTTGCCCTCGTCAGTGGCTCTAGTGACTGTTTCGAAAAAGTCAACCAGGTTCAAAAGGCAGGTTCTGCCCTTTACAAAGCCTAACTGGGTGGGATCAAGTGTCTGTAGGTCCCCAATGTCTCTGTTTATGAGTTCCATAATGATTCTTTCCATAGCTTTGCAGACCAGGCTGGTTAAGCTTATGGGGCGGTAGTTACCAGGGTCTGTAGAGGCGCCTCCTTTGTGGAGTGGGACCACTGTTGCTGTACACCACTGTTCATAGGTTCATAGGTTAGTACTAGGCTATCAGCCCTAGGGCCTATACAAGCCTAGCCATAACAATTCCCTGGATATTTCTTCCCACATTATTTATTTTTCTGGACCCCTGTCTAGCAGGGCGACTGACGTGATCCCTGGGGTGAATTTCCTTTCTCCCATCCAATCGTCAAGGTTCCTCTTGAAGAGGTCCAAAGAGGCACTCTGCTTGACATGTATGGGCAATCTATTCCAGAGTCTGGGGAGTCTCTGGGTCAGGAACCTATCCCTCCAACATGTTTTGTTTATTGTGATGACAAGGTTTAGATCCCTGGAGCGTGTAGCTCTGAGGGATTGGGATTTCTTTAAGTGTAGCATGTCCAACAGCTCTGGGTTTGACATGGCCTTGTATGTTAAGCAGAGATCGCCTCTGAGTAGGCGATATGCGACAGAGTATAGCTAGAGTTTTTAAGGCGGTCAGCATAGGGCATCTGCTTTAGGCCTGTGATTCTTTTAGTGAGGTATTTCTGAGGCCTTTCCAGTTGTTGCAGATGTCTTGAGAGGTACATACCAAATGGGGCATTGTATTCTATAATGGGTCTAATGAGGGATGAGTACAGTGGGACAATGACCTCCTTTTTCTGGATGAAAAGCCCTTCGTGATGAGGTGTGCCACATAGAAGGATTTCCTGACTGTTGTGGCGATGTGGTTATTGAAGGTGAGACCACTGTCCACCTGTGTCCCTAAGTCTCTTATCACACTTTCTGTGTTTAGTGTACTGCCACCTACATGGTAATTCATGGATACATGTTTTTTCCCAAAGGGGATAACAATACATTTCTTGGCATTGAGCTTGAGCCCATGGCTCTGGCACCAAGCATCTGTTTCTGTAAGGCCCTTTTGTAGAGTATCCACATCATTTGGGGATTCAATAATGGCTCCCAGTTTGCAGTCATCTGCAAACTTTGTTAGTCAGAGTTCCTTAGTGTTGACCTGTACTTCAGAGAAGTAGATGCCAAACAAGAGCGGCCCCAGGACTGAACCCTGAGGTACACCACTTGTCACTTGTCTGGAGCTGGATTTGGAGTCTGCTACTTTTACAGTGTGGTTTTTATCAGTAAGCCATTTAGCAACCCATTGGGTGACATAGGGATTAATGCCCAACTTAGTAAGTTTATCTATGATTCTAGAGTGGGGATGGTGTCAAAGGCCTTGGCAAGGTCTAGATAGGCTGTGTGGACCACCTTACCCTTGTCCATGGCTCTGGAGACTGATTCAAAGAAGTCAATCAGGTTCAGGAGACAAGATCGGCCCTTCACAAACCCAAACTGGGTGGGGTCCAGTGTTTGAAGGTTGCCAATGTCTTTGTTTATAAGTGCCATGACAATACGGCCCATGGCCTTGCAGATAAGGCTTGTCAGACTGATGGGACGGTAGTCTCCGGGATCCAAGGTGGATCCCCCCTTGTGGATTGGGATAACTATAGCTCTGCGCCACTCAGTGGGCACGAAACCTGAGGTGAGGCTATGATTAAACATGACACTTAGGTGAGGTGCCAGTTCATATTGTAGTTCATGTAGTACACAGTCCGGGATGTCATCTGGTCCCATGGATGCTGTATTCTTGGCTTTAGAGAGTGCGTTTTGTACCTGTGTGGCCGTTATTACTGGAATTTGGCAATCTTCCGGTATTGAGATGGGCCATTTAGGGGGTGAAAGTGGGGTGAAGTTGGCACTGAATCGATCTGCCAGGATATTGGCAATATCCTTCGGATCAGTATATTTAATGCCATACTGTTTTAGCTCAGAGCAGATCTAAGCATTGCCATTTAGATTCTTGACATAATTATAGAATGCTTTGTGGTTGTCTTTGGAATCTTTAGCAATTTTATTTTCGTAACTAGCTTTGGAGGATTTTATGAGGCATCTCAGTTTCTTACTGAGGCTAGTAAGGGAGTTTTTTGCATCCTGGGATTTTCCTCTTTTCTGCAAAAGTTTCTTCCTTTTTGTTGTAAAGTTTGTTTATGGCAGGGGACCACCAGATTGGCTTCCTTTTTTTGGATGAGAGCATTTTGGTTCTATTTGGGATGGCGCGATTCATGCATGAGTGGATGTGCTCGTACAGTGCCGCGGTGTAGGATTCAGCAGTTGAACTTTCAGTTCCGTCTGCATGGGTGTCATGAAGTTTGTCACTTCTGACTTGAGTAGCATGAAGTTGGCTTTAGAAGTTTTTATGGTGGTTTCTTTACTGGGGGTGGGGTGGGATGTGGATGTTAAGGGTGATTAGCTTATGGTCAGACCCTGACTAGCGAGGGGTGACCATAGGTATGGAGCATTGATTTCCCATGTTGGTAATGACCAGGTCTAGGATATTGGAGCCCCTGGTGGGACTATGGATTAGTTGATCCAGGGCGTTGGAATTTATAATTCAAGAACCGTTGTACAAAGGTGTTGGGACATGAGTAGTTTTCCCAGTTAATGGCAGGGTAGTTAAAATCACCCAGTATTAGGGTGTTTGGTTCCTATCTTAATATTTTCCAGTATGTTTAGAAAGGTGTAGTGAGAATCTTGGGGTATGGTGGGGATCTGGCAAGCTACAATTTGGATTGCAGTCTTACCTAGTGTTAGTTGCACTTGGAGAATTTCAGACACATTGTGTTGGCCAACTAGCCTGGTGGTGTGAATATCCTTGGTGAATATTGACACTCCTCCACCTTTAGTGTTTGGTCCTGGTTTGGTGGCCGAAAAGTGTGGTAAGAGTTGTAGCCTGGTATTGCAGGGGTGCTCTCTGGAGCCTTGAACCAGGTCTCAGTTACTGCACAGATATCAATGTTCTCCATTTTAGGAGTGCCTCGAGAGAGTGCATTTTGAGGTTTAGACTTCTAGCATTGAGTAGCATTACCTTCAGATTTTGCATGCTTGTACCTGTTATGGTGGTGGTTTTGTCCTTTGAAGTTTGCCTAAAAAAGGCACTATAGGGGTGGCAAGAACCTTAGCCAGTAACCTGAATCCCAGGGGCGACAGGTGCAGACCATCTCTGGCATTTAGTTAGAGCAAAGTTCAGGTACATATCCTGTAGTAAGGCTAAGGTTAAATAGCATTTTTATGTGCAGGTTTAGCTGCTCTTGGAGTTCACGTAGCACGCAACCCGGGATACCGTCAGGTCCCTTTGATGCTGTGTTTTTAGCTTTGCTGAGGGCGGTTCTCACCTGGGCATCTGAGATGACAGGGAGGTTACATTCAGCTGGGATAAGTATTTCTTCTTTTGGGGTGAGGGAGGAGAATTTGCACTGAACCTGTCTGCCAGAATGTTGGCAATATCTGTGGGTTCATTGTATTTTTGTCATTGTGAACTAACTCTGACATATCTGAGGGTTTCCAGGTTTCTAACATAGCAGAAGAAGGCCTTGTGGTTATCTTTAGTGTCCATAGCGATTTTACTCTCAAAGTTGGCCTTGGATGTTTTTATGAGAGAACGTAGCTTTCTCCTAGTGCTGATCAGAGATGCCTTCTCTTTATGGGATTTTGCTCTGTCGTGCAGTAGCTTCCTTCTTTTGTTATACAACTTGTTTATGGCTGGGGTCCACCAGACAGGGCTGCCCTTGGTGGAGAGGGTCTTGGTTTTATTTGGGATTGCATGATCCATGCATTCTTGGAGATGTCCGTAGAAAGCATTTGTGAAGGATTCAGCATTGTGGGATGTGGTTTCCACTGGCCCGGTGGGCTTAAAGAATATCATCTCAGTCTTAAGAAGTGTAAAGTTGGCTTTTGAGAAGTTTTTCACTGTAGTCTTTTGTGTTGGGGGTGGAGGTGGGATATGTATATCCAGGGTGATTAGTTTGTGGTTGGATCTCACTAGTGAGGGGTATACTTCCGGTGTGGAGCACTTTGTCCCCATGTTTGTGATGATCAGGTCTAGTATATTATCTCCCCTTGTGGGAGAGGTGACTAGCTGTTCCATTGCATTTGAATTTATGAATTCCAGGAACCTTTGGGCTAGGGTGTTAGGGCTAGAATAATGCACCCAGTCTATGTTAGGGTAGTTGAAGTCTCCCAATATGATGGCGTTTGGTGAGACATTCATATCCTCCAATGTCTTCAGGAAGGCTGAATGGGGTTCCTGAGATTGGGACGGTGGTCTGTAACATGCTGCCAGTTGTATAGCAGTTTTGCCTATGGTTAGTTGCACCTGGATGGTCTCTGATGCTTCATGTGTTGCCACTAACCTGGAGGTGTGGGTGTCCTTGATGAATATGGACACTCCCCCTCCGTTTTTGGTTTGGCCCGAGTTTTGGGGCCGAAAAGTATGATATGAGGTATAGCCTGGTAGCGCTGGGGTGCTCTCAGGAGCCTTGAACCAGGTTTCAGTTACTGCACAGACATCGATGTTCTCCATACTGAGGAGTGCTTTGAGAGCCTGCATCTTGAGATTTAGACTTCTGGCATTGAGCAGCATTACCCTTAATTTTTTTTTTGTTTTCTAAGGAGGTGGGTTTGTCTTTTGAGCCTTGCCTAAAAAAGGCACTATGGGGGTGGCAAGAGCCTTAGCCAATATCCGGAAGCCCAGTGGTGACAGGTGCAAGCCGTCCCTTGCGAAGCAGCGTGGCCTGTCCAGCATGTCATCCCAAGCAGACAGACATTGGATCCCCCTAGAGTGACACCAGTAATTGAGCCAATTATTAAAGCTGATCATCTTGTCTTTGTATTGTGGCATCATTCTTGGTGAGGGCAAGTTGCTGCTCAGGGTCAGGGTCATACCAGCCTGGGCTTCATAATCAGAGAGCTCCTCTATGTCTCTTTTCATGTAGTCCAGGGAGGTATGTCTCAGGTCATTCACGCCGGCATGGACAATGACGGAGTCATATTTGTACTTGCTTTGGAGTGACCTGAGTGCGTGTGTTATGTGGCGGATCCTAGCTCGATAGGCAGCTCACCATTACCCTCTCCTTGTTCAGCCTGGTAGCGGGCGTCAGTGTGTCTGACTATAGAGTCACCTATTACTAGTGTATCAGGCATGGTGTTTGGCCTTAAGGGCTGTGATTGTTTGACACACTGATTTATTGAAGTATGTGTTGCATGTGTTATGTTTTGAGGTGTTGGATTTTTGGGTGTCTGCTTTGGGAGCCTCTGTTGTTTTGGTAAGTTTTTTGTTAGAGCCTCCGAGTATGTCTTTGTGTTATTATGTGTTTGGTTTGCAGTTGTGGTAGGTCTCCGTGGGACTGGGTTTGCTGTGTGTGTGGTTATCTTCTCCTCCTGTCTGGTCTTGCCAGTCCTGAGTTGAGAGAGTTCAGCCTCCAGTTTGGCTATATAGTTGCATCTCTCACATGTATTTGTGTTTGTTGGGAGGAGGAGAGGGTTGTCTGTGTACATGAGACAATTGTAGCATTGTCTCAAGATTCCAAGATTAACCAGCTGAACCGGAGAGGATGCTAGTAATCTACCACTTGACATGCTAGAATATTATAAGGGAGTGCTGTGCCTTTAAGGGAAGTGAGTACTCACAGGGGTGGTAGGTGGATGTAGTGCTTACTTTAGTTTGAGAGTGCTTAATTAGAAGAGAGGTTTTGAGAACAAGTGCTAGGCTTATAATAAAGCGAGTAGACTGATTATTATAAGAGTAGAGCTTTCTTAAGGGAAAATTTGAAGAGCAGATTTGGCAGAGCCAGAAAAAATTTAACCTTGTTTAACCGGCGCTATGCACAATCAGCAAAGCCACGCAAACGTGGATTTTAAACAGGGAACTTCAAAAGAGCTAGAAATGGTCCAAGCTCTTGTGCTGAGGTCACTCCTTCAGGGACAGATAGGCTGCTCAAGGCTCCCCACTCCCACTGGTGAGCAAAGAAACTTCCTTCTATCCAAGTAAGGCAATGGACAACACAGGAACTACACTACAGCCCAGAATACAGCAAAGCCTGTATACTGGTCTAAACTAGTTGAGGAGAGGCGGGAAAACAAGGATATTTTTTTTGTTTTTTTTGTTTTTGAGGTAGAAAGCACACATAAATGCAGGAAACAGTAATAAATCAGTTACACAGGCTAGCACACCTTAGTGGGCAGCCTCAACAGTTAAATTTAACAAACAAACAAACAACAAACTTTTGACCACTTTTCCACCAAATGTAACTTTTAGTGCAGATAATATATAATGCAACAAACAGCTAAAAAAAACAGTTTAAGCTTGTTCAAAGTAAGCAAGAGAAGGTATTTTAAGTAAAAAAACAGCAAAAAATAATAGGAGTTCAGAGTGAATTTACATAATATTCCCCAACATATAAAAATTGGGCTAGGCTAGACAGAATTTACATTTCACAAGAAAATGTGCATTTAATTGGAGGTCTTGATAAGCACCTAATAACTATTTCAGATCATGTGTCAATACTAACTAAAAAACACAGGGTAATGAAATAAAAATGAGACACTGATGCTTACCCACCTATCTGTTGAAAAGAGGAACATTTTGAAACAGTTTCTTCTCTTTTCTGGATACAAAATGAATGAAGCTAAAACAAAGACAATAGCGGTAAATTATGTATCCACACAGAAATTGGTTCAGCAATATCCTTATTTATGAGGACATGATAGAACGACATATTTAGGAGAGTGGATTAAGAATGATTCTGGAATGGCAGCTTAGAATATGTGGGAAGAGACTAATGAAAAGATAATACAAAAAAAATGAGAAAATGGAAGTTTTATTATATGGATATGGGGGTTCACTTTAATTTCGAAATACTGAAATATCAAATTTCAGTATTTCAAGATTAAAATAACAAAAGCTCAGTTCTACGAAAGACCACATAACTGAATCCGGAAATGTCAAATCAAAGGTTATGGTGGTGTGCTTTGTTTATGGATAGCTGGAGATTCAGGTAAGTGTTTATATTTTAAAGGTTTTGGGTAGGGATTTTAGTGTATGTTAGTGTGTTGGTTACTTGTAGGTGTAGGTTACGGTATGTAGGTAAGAGTGTGAGTGTGCAAGTGTTGAGAATGGTGGTGTTTGTATGTATGTGATGTGTGTTTGTGCGAGGGGAATGTAGATTGTGTAGTGGTGGGTTTCGTGTCTTTGTCTTTTTAGTGTGACCTTGGAGTTAGTATATATAAGTAGCAGGGGGGGGGCGCAGGGTAGGATCATGAATTTGTGTTGTGTTTGTATGTGTTTTGTTTGTTGTAGTATGGAGAGCAAGGTGTATGTGTGTTTGTGTGGTGTAGGGTGTGTTTAAAAGTTGCAATTTTGAATTTCATGCTTTTGGGGTTTCGATATTTTGATTTTTTGGCTTTATAGTCTTGAGATACTGAATTTCGATATTTCAGTATTTCAAGATTATAAAGTGAATCCGGATATGGATTTGAAGATACAAGCAGTCAAAATGTTTTTAGTCCCTTTAGTCTTATACACAGGTCAGGCATATTTTTATCAACCACAGGAGAAGTTGTGGATAGCAATTAATAAAGAGCTGAAGGACTCTATCTGGGAGGGGAAGATGGCAAGAGTCAAGTGGCATAAGCTGATTCTTATATAGAATAGGGTGGATTGGGATTACCCAATTTGAAAGGGTATTTCAGAACTACACAGTTAAGGCTCCTATACGTAGCACAAGCAGAAAAGTATAACTCAAAGTGGAAAGGATTTGATGTTGTAACAGGGGGAAGCTCAAGAAACAATGAGAGACCGGGATTTTGAATGCAGTCATTGAAGGAGAATAAGAAAAAAACATAAATAGTATTATATCCATAAAGTAGCAGAAAGTATTGTAAGAACTAAGCCAGCATGTGAATGGAGAATGGAGATTCTGCTGATAGGGATGACTGAATTAGGGATAGAGACAGTGGGCAAGAAGGGGTTGGAATTTATTGGAGAAAGCTGGCAAATGAGCCAAGGTATTAGGAGCAAATAACTAGAGAGGGAAAGATAATAGAATGGGAAGATGCCAAGAATTTATTTGGACTGCAGGTTAGAGTTTGCTTTTTCTATCAAGGATTAATAGCAAAATATAGGCAAAGAGAAAGAAATAGGGGCCCTAAATGAAAGAACAGCACTGATAGAGTTTTTAGTATTATCTAGAACACAAGCTGCTGTTAAAGGAATAATTAGTAGAGCATATAAAATATTGCATGATATCTAGAAGAATCAGTCAGATGAGGTTAGAAAGGATTGGGAAGAGAGATTGGATAAGCAATTCACAAAGAAACAATCGGAGGATATATGTATGTCTTACAAATATACATCAAAATCTAGAAAATGTAGTATTTTTGTTTGGAAATATTTACATAGATGGTTTACACCCCAGGCAGACCACACAAAAGTTTTCTTCAGGTAGGTATCAAATGTTGGAGGTGTGACAGGGAAGAAAGAGGGAATTTGGAACATATTTTCTGGGAGTGCAGTGAGTTGGAAGACTTTAAGAATTCCGTGTGGGATGCACTATCAGAGATGCTGGGTGGGCAGATTGGTGTAATGAAGGTGATGATTTTTCTGAGCTATGATACAGAATCAGAATTGCCTAGACATGGTAAGGCCTTGTTGTCTCTAATTATGGTGGCTGCCAAAACAGTAATTACTAAAAAATGGAAATCAAAATCAAAACCAACTACATTAGAAGTAGTGAATATAGTAACAGAGATAAAAGAACTGAAATTAAGATCTTTAGAAAAAGGTAGGAGCAAACTACATAGGAAAAATGGGAATTGTGGGAACAATACATACAGGGGGAGGAGTGAGGTTTAAAAGAAGGCAGGACTTAAATGAGCTATGTAATGTTTGAAAACAATTGGGTAGATTATAAGTGATGTATAATGTTTGCAGCTGGGAGTGTGTCAGTATGGTGTGTGATGTAAAATGCTTGCAACTGGGATTATGTTGGTGTGGCTTGTTTTCATTTATGTAAATGTATGATTGCTTATGTCATAACTGATGATTTAATAAAGATGCTTCTTGTTTTAAAAAAGGGAGGCAGGAATTGAATAATTTATGTAATGCTGCTTAGGTTATATGATATATAGCAATATATGTGAAGCATAATGTTTATTAATTTTGGTACAGAGGTTAGCGTTGTCACCTCACAGCAACAGGTTCTCCTGTTCGATTCTCGGCTGGAGTGCCTTCTGTGTGGAGTCTGCATCTCCACCCCGTGGTCAAGTGACGTTTAAAGACATGCAGGTAGGTGTGTGCATGAATGGTTGTGCCTTCTTTGAAGGTTGGGTTTCGGGCTGGCAACTCAAAAATCCACTGCCAATCATTAGTGGACCAGAGTTCTGCTGTGGCGATCCCTAACCGGGGAAAGCCAAAAGACATTTAATACAGTTTGATGACTTAGATAAATGTAAATGTGCCTATGTCACAAGTGATAATTCAATAAAGGTGTTTTAAAAAAGGAAATGTGGGCATTACAGTGGAGAAAGAGAAGAAAGGCTAGACAAAAGAATGATTAAGTTAATAGGCTGAAATCTTGTGTTATTGAGGTGGGAGATGGTATGCAAAAGTACACAGATCATAATATATGTATAGCTTATATGTTTTCTCTTAGTTTTGCATAGGTAAATGTCTGGATTGAGACCTTTGCCTTAATCTGGTAATACATTTTGAGTGGAAACAAGTAAATATGAGAACAGTGAATGTAATGAAAAGTTTTCCTTTAGTAATATGAATCTTTCAGTTTGTCTTTCAATCTTCAACAGAGGAATACATTTTCATTATTTTCTTACTTTTCCAAGGAGACAGGCTGATCATAGGACAGTGAAAGACAGCACACTGGTTTCTTCAAGGTGAAATGTTATGATTTCTAAAAGTATGCAAGGAGTTTTCATATCTGGGTAGGGGGAATAAAGATAAAAAAAACAGACACCAAATATTGTGAGTAGAAGCACAGGCAATAACATGCATCTTAGCATGTTTAATTTCAGTTTCAGGTAACTAGGGCTTGTGTTAGTAGCTGTCTATTTTGGCACAGATGTAATATTAGGAAGGTAAAACTTCATTATTTGTAGATTTACATAGTTATGTGTGTTTGCATTAAGTTCATAGGCTATGGAGGCATTCTGGAGATATGTTTGACTTTTATTAAAACAAAAAATGTTGTAAAATGTGACAAAGGTTCTAGTCTTGATGATAAAAAAAAAATCTATAAAGGATTAACCTGTCAAACATTATTGGGTGCGTGTATCACAGAAGATGGAATTAGACATTTAAAAAAAGCTGTCATATATAATAGGTGGGAGTAAATACTTCTTACCATACTGAAAACACTTTCCATATTATACTCAAAAAACTGCATGATATGTTTAAAAATAAAAAAGCATCCAAACATCCACGGATATCTGCAAAGAAAACAGTGTGACCTGGTACCAAAAAAATTATTCAGCCTTAAGCAATTCTGTCCACTGTACACTTGGAATTCATCAGAATAAAAAAGAAATAAAGCACCACTAAATATGTTTACACACATGATCCTTATAAACAACCAGAATGTGTATACATTTAAAAAACATAAAAACATACTTAAACATATTTTAAAAAAAACATCTAAGCATATACTGTAATTAATAATTCAAATTTCAAGACATCCAAAAATCTTTTAAATAACATTAAATAAAATTTAATTGTAAATCATTAGTTTATATTAATTCTTCTGTTCTTTAAAAAACACTCAATTTAATATGGTCATGTAAACTGGGCACTTAACTGCGTTAACTCTGATTTGCACCCAGATTTTCTCAAAGCCAAATCATTTTTATAATCTTCCCAAGATAAACACATGGCTGATGATCCAATACACTGAATAAAAACTTATTTTTCATACCATTACAGACACAAGTATGCCTATAAAGAGCATTATTCTCATTGCAAGTCTAAATAGCATAATTATGTTCATTAATCTTTTAATTTCCTAGTCGTCATTCCTATATAATAGCATGTACAAGTCAAATAGTGATATAAACAACACCCATGGAATTACATTCATAATGAGCAGATGGATATATGTTTTCTATGATGGAGTGTATATAAATAAAAGAACCTTCTTGTATATACATTCAACAATGACAAAAGCCACATTTGAATGAACCATTGACCTTAGATGTTACAAATAATTTCACCTTAGTATTATTCACCTTAGTACTGTCTTGCTATAAAAAAAATTCAAATTCACGCCTTTCTTATAACTGAAATTTGATTTACCCTCCAGTTGAACAGCTAACGATGAATCAGCATGAATAATGTCCCAATTTTTTGTCAATAGCATATCTGTTGGAAGTACTGTCTACATTAGTACTCAAACTGAATGTATTCTTATAAATATTGCTGATTAGTTGTTTTAAAACAAAAAACAGCCTTAAGTTTTAGGGAAAAATTTTTATTTCTGTTTTTCAGTAATCTGATAACTCAGTTAATTTAAATGATCTGTATTATAACCTCTATCCAAAAACATCTAGGTAATAAATGATACTTTTTTCAGAAAATCACTATCTCATGTTGTCATCCTAAAAGCATGACTGTACTGACCCTGTGAAATATCCTTTTTCATAAAAAATGGATGGTTACTTTTTAAAATGTACATAACTGTCAACAAGTGCACTTTTTCTGGTGTATTATACTATCAAAAGTAATTGTTGTCTTTATTTCTAAGGTTGCATCCAAAAAATTAATACTCCTTCCAGCAGATCCAAAAGTAGAAATTAAAAAAAAAAATGTTAAGTTCATCCAAAAAAAAAATAATATATATATATATATATATATATATATATATATATATATATATATTTATATTCACTTTACAATGCCGAAATTCCGAAAGATTGAATTTCATATGGCCGAGACCATATGATCGAACTTTCGGAACTTCATCGTAAAATAAATCCAAAAAAGCTTTCTCACCAGAATTGCAGGGGGGCAAGCACCCCCACTAGTTAAATATTCCAACTCCGAGATCGCAGTACAGCAAGGAAAAGGGAAATCTCCCATTCCGCACTGTATGCAGATCTCTGTTCACAATGTTGAGATTCCACAAAGTTTGATCATATGGTCTCGGCCATATGCAATTCGATCTTTTGGACATTCGGCATTGTGAAGTGTTCCCATGTATATATTTTGTCAAAAGTTCCAGTCCAAAAAATATCAATCATCTACATACTTTTTATACAATGACACTTTAGAATATAAATAAACCATAGATAAAAAAATAGTATTACCACCAAGCCAGACCGAACCAAATTGTAAAAGATGGGGCTGCAGTAGCTACCTTTGCTACTCCTCTAACTTGTTTACAATACTTGTAATTAAAAGTAAATATATATATATATATATATATATATATATATATATATTTTTTTTTTTTTTTCAATGACAGTTTCAAAAGAACACAAATAGTATTAATAAACATAGTTGAATGGGTGATGAACTTTTCCAAATAACATCTAACAACATCTGTTATCTCTTTAATGGGTATAATAGTAAACAGGAATTTAACATCCAATGTGAACATAATAGTGTCGCCCCCTAGATGCTTTTAGTTCCATACGTTATCCAAAAATTCCCAGGAATCCAAAGATAACTGTTAGATTTGTATACTATTGGCTTTAATAAGCTGTTCAAAAATAAGGATATCCCTTCTGTAACAGACCCTGAAACCGAAACAATGGGTGTGAATAATGCATGTTGGGAATATCAAACAAAATCCTAAGTCTAGGATTTTCATTGGTCATAATTTCAGACAACTCAGTATTTTTATTTCCTTAACAATACATACAAATCAAATAACACAAAACTAATATATTATTTATAAGTATTAATCAATTGTATCTCAATAAATTCATCCCTGTTGGACAATATTTTTCTGTACTCTGTAAATAATTACTTTGATACATTATATTGCTGGGGAATAGGAAATATATACCGGGCCTGGCACCCATGTCACTTAGGGATAGAGGTTGCTTATACTTGCCTGGTGCTCACTGACCTACTCGGATACAGAACATCATTATTCTTTTGGGAAAACTTGGCTAGTCATAGAAAGGACCTCTGGGTCATTAATATATAATAACCCCCCCTCCCCTGTCACCTTTCATAAAATGGAGATCTTTCTTTAAGAAGTCTCTGCATAATTTACACTCATTGGTTGTTAAATTATAATATTTATTCTTTGAACTGTTGGTTCAAATGTAGCTAATATCCCTAACACATGCAACATGAAATATGTGTAAAGTACTGCTCAAAGTTGAGTTGAATAATGAAGCCCTAAACAAAACTTGCTGTTTCACTTGTTTGTCTTTAAATAGAAAACTCAGTTTGAGTTTTCTGAGAAATAACCTCAGATCAATTAATATAGCAACTGTATTTGCTCTACAACTAGGAATAAAAGAAAAACCCATTTGGAATAACCTCATATGTTCTTCATTGAAAACAATTAATTTGCATACTTAAAAGTAAAATCATAGTTTGATTTAGTTTGATTTTAAAAAGGAATTGTTTTCCTATTTTAAAAAGGAATTGTTTTCCTAATTGGGGTTATCATTGGTTTATTATTCATATGTGTCCCTTCCCCTTGCCACGATATCAGTGTTGGTTGTAACTGCCTGGATTTTGGTATTTCTTCACTGTGTTGTAATGAGCTGAAGTCCAAAACTGGTTAACCCTTGTTCCTGTTTTTGGGCAGCCTTTCCGATCTTTGCAATGGAATGTCTTCCAAAAAATCCAGGTGGTCCAAACCTGTATTTATACCAGCACTAGACACTGTGGGTAATGACATAAGTCCTACTAATGAAGAATTTTATGATATGGGAAAAGATGGAAGAGTAGTGCCATCTGCATAAGCTGTTCGATCCCGTGTAATTTCTTTTTTTTTTTTATAATCAATTATGGTATTAACGTAATTGTTTACAGTGGTAAAGACTGCCTCATACTCCCCCAATGACATACCAAAACCATGCATATTACAATTTTTTCCATCCAAACAAATTAATTCTTCTTTTAAAGTTTTGATGAACTGCTCATTATGTTTAATTAATAACCTCAGATGTAAACAGGCTGTATTAAACATCTCAGGAATTTCATTGCAAAAAATATCTGTCTTTTTAAGCCCTGTCAGAAATTTGTAAAAAAAAACAAAGCCCCTTAAGAAAAATCTTAAGGGCTTAACACTGTTTCAAATACATGTTGTCATAAACTAATGATTGATATATTTAAATTGTTTTTTCTCAAATTTTTACAAGCAAGCTTTTGTAGTAACATCATTAGCTGTCCCTCTGGATACCACTAAGACACAACTAGTAGTCGAGGAACAGAATGGATTGTCCTGTATATTCAAAAAGGATATAAGAGAAGGTTTAGCACAATTGTTAACTTGAGTCAAAAACAACTGACATGTTGGAATGTAACTGGTTTCCTCAATTAGGGTAACATTGTCCTCTCCATCCTTTGAAGAATCTGTAACAGAGAAGCTATAGGCTCATAGCAGAACTCATTAATGTTTTAACTGCTGCAAGTATATTTGAATGGAAGACTAAATCCCCTGCAGCACAGAGGAAATGTTGCTACACAAATAAAAAAATGGATTCAGGAATAGGATGTACTGTCAAAACCAAGTTTCTGTTTGAAATGCACATGCTGTTCACTGGATTAGCAGTTTCAGAAACAAGCACCAAACTAAAAAAAATGATAAAATTGAATCAACGTTAAGTGCTTTTCTCCACTATACATTTGGACTTCATCAGAATAAAAAAAATAAAACCACATTTAAATATATTTGCACAGTGAGCATGTGATCTTTATAGAATAACCAAAATGTGTCCATACTTAAAAACTTAAAAATATACTTAAACATATTAAAAATACATTAAACATCTAAGTGTATAGTATAATTAATAACACAAATTCCAACATGCCTAAAAATCTTTTAAATAACATTAAATAGAATTTAATTCTAAATTATTAGTTTTAGTAAGCCTTCTGTTCTTTAAAAAACACTTTTACTGCATTAAATCTGATTTGCTCCCTAGCTTCTCTCATAGCCAAATCATCATCATTAATCATCTAAGATAAAAATGCAGGGTAATGAAGTTAAGATGAGACACTGGCAGTTTCCCACCTACCTGTTAAAAGAGAGAAATTTGAGGAATGGGTTGTATTATTAGGGAAGATAAAAAGTACACTAGAAGTTATAGCTAGTGAGTAGGATAAAATGAAAGTGGAGTTTAAAAATAGGGTAGAAATAAAAGAAAAAGAAATCTGACTAAGAAAAAATAAGAATTATTTAGAGGGAATGACAAAGTTTAAAGTATTACAAAATAAGGAGAATCTTGCAGATCAAGAGGAGGCATAAATGCAGAGTGGTAAAGAGAAAATAAGGGAATACCTGGATAATATGCATGAGTTAGAAAGATTGCTGTTAAGCAACTGTTTTTTATGTTAACTCCATAATACAAAAACTTTTGGCACAATGACTTAGGCAACAGAAAGTAGAAAGGGTTGTTGCCAAACTTAGGAAGCCTATTACAGGAAAAATAACCAGCGATCCTGCAGAGGTATTAGAGATATTTCAGAAATTTTATGAAAATTTGTTTAAAGCAGAGAAGTGGGGAAATCAAGAAAAAGCACAAATTGAAATACTTATGGAGATTAGAGGTGGATGATGCTTAACAACTAACAGTTAAGGTAGGAGGAGATGAGATAAAAATGGTGATGTATAACCAGTCTACTGGACAGTCTCCAGGAATAGATAATATTCCTGTGGAAGTTTGGAAGTTAGGAAGGAAGAAAGTGATAAAGATCTGGAAGGTTTTGCTTAACTGTATTTTAAAAAGGAGGGGAGGCACCAACATCCTAGAAAATATGTTGTGGTGGCTGTAATACATAAAGATGGTAAAGGCCCATCTGATCCAACTTCATATTGGCCCATCTCAATTCTAAACCATAACTGTAAAGTGTTTGCATCTCTAATGGCTAAAAAAATGGGAAAAAGGATGCCAGAATTGATAGATATGGACCAGTGTTGTGGGTGTAAGGCAAACATTTGACAATATTAATAAAACAATGATGATGATCCAGAGGGAAGCAGAATGTAAAAAAACAAAACAAAAACACTGTAATTGGTAAATCATAATGCAGAGAATGCATTTGACAAAGTAAGTTGGATTTTATGAGTAGGGCAATGGAAGCATTTGCATTTCCTGATCCAGTAATAAGATTAAAAGAATATATGAGGAATTGGAGGCAAAAATCAAAACGAGAGGGTACCTCTCTGATAAGTTGTGTTTGAACAGAGGGAATAGGCAAGGGTGTCCTATTTCCCTTTTGTTATTTGTATTATATTTAGAAATACAGACAAATAATTTAAGAGGCTTAGAAGGTCAAGGATGCAATTGGTATAGTGTTCAAGAAAATTTGGCTTTATTTGCAGATGGTATATTTTTGTACCTGGGTGAACCAGAAAAGGACATCTTAATGTTGTGGAATACTCTGAGACAGTGCCGTTTTTTTTTTTTTTTTCTGGATGTAAAATTAATAAAGATAAAGCAAAGGCTATAGCTATAAACTATATACCCAGACATTAATTGGTCCCACAATACCCATTTGTATGGAGGCATGATAAAATGAAGTGTTTAGAACTGTGAATTAAAAATGATTTGGTTATGGCAGCTAAGAATATCTGGGAAGAGACTAAAAAGATAATACAAAAACTGAGAAACTCGAAGATGCAAGCAGTAAAAATGTTTTTAGTCCCTTTAGTTTTACACACAGGTCAGACTTATTTTTATCAACCAAAGTAGAAGTTTGTGGGCAGTAATGAATAAAGAGTTGAAGCCTTCTATTTGGGAAGGGAAGAGAATGAGAGTAATGTGGGTTAAGCTGATCCTCCCAACAGAACAAGGAGGTTTAGGATTACCTGATTTGAAGAGATATTTTAGAGCTACACAGTTAAGGCTGTTTTACATAATACAAGCAAAAAAGCTACAATTTTCAGTGTGGAAAGGGATGATGATGAAGGCGGGTAATTTAAGAAGTAAGGAAAGAAGGGAATATTATATTCATGAAGTAGTAGAAAGTGTACTAAGAACTAAGCCAACACAGGAATGGAGAAGGGATATCTTGCAATTAGGGGTACAGAGAATAGACAAGAAGGGGATGGAATTTACTGGAGGAAGCTGGCAAAGGAACCAAGGTATTAGGAACAGATAATTAGAGAAAGAAAGGCAATAGAATAGGAAGAGTAAAAGAAGACATTTGGACTGCAGGCTAGTGATTGCCTTCCCAATCACAGATTAATATCCGAGTATAGATAAAGAGAAATTGGTAGGGGAATCCTAAATGAAACACCTGTACTGGCTGAGTTTTTAAGTGAATCTAGAACAGAAGCTGTTGTTAAACGATAATTAGTAGGGCATAAAACATATTGATGATAAATATAGGAATCAGTCAGAAGAGGTCAGAAAAGATTGCGAAGGGAGATTTTATATGCAATTCACAAAGGAACAACGGAAGGACAAGGGTATGGCTCCCAAATATGTGACAAAGTCTAGAAGATTTAGGATTTCTGCATAGATGTGTTTGCATAGATACTTTTATACCTCAGGCAGACTCCAAAAATTTTCCTCAGACAAATGATAAATGTTGTTGGTCTGATGTGGAAGGAAGAGGTAACTAGGAACATGTGTTTTGGGATTGTAATGAGTTGGCAGACTTCACAAATTCCCTACAGAGTGCTCTGTCAGGATTACTGGATGAGCAAATAAGTGTAACTAAGGAAATAATTTTTTTGAACTGAGATACAGGATCTGAATTGCCAAGACATATTAGGGCCTTGTTAAGTTTAATTCTGGTGTCTGCCAAAAAAGTAATTATTAGGCATTATATATATATATATATATATATATATATATATATATATATATATATATATATATATCACTGTACAAGTTCTGATATTTTAATCTTTCCCCATGGATGCCCTTGGTGTATTTCCAATGTACTCTTTCCAGTTTACTCATGTTTGTTTTCTTGTACGTTTTCCATATTATTATTCCATACTCAAGTTTGGGTCTAATGTAGTTAACAAACAATGACTTCATTATTTCTGATTTCCAAGACTTTATAAATCTTTTTATGCAACCTATAGTTCTATAACTATCATTATCCAATTGGTTGATATGATTAGAAAAACTCAAAACTGGATCTTCCCATATACCTACGTCCTTAAATGACTCTTCAGTTTCAATCACTGTGTGCTTAAATATTCACCTTTCAATTTGTTTCCCAAATCTCATTTGCTACGTTTTTGATGTATTTACCAGCATATTATTCTCTTGTGCCCAAATGGTCAATTTAGTCAAGTTTTTTTGAAGACTTGCCCTGTCTGTAACACATATGATCAGCTTACCCAATTTCAAGTCATCTGCATACAGACTGTAGAATACCTCAGATGAAGAAGGCAGGTTTGAAAGATACAATCTAAACAAGTATAGGCTTATGACTAGGACAGAGCCCTGTGGGACACACTGACTGTAACCAGGAATTTCACCCATCCAATTGCTGTATGATACTTACCATGTCCTATTTATAAGCCATGCAGCTATCTGTCTTATCAAGAGTACATCAATACCTAGTTGTACTAATTTATTGATCAGTATGTTGTGTATGACCCTATCAAATGCTGAAGTTACATTTGTATAAATTACATCACAGCACAATTTTTCATTCATAGCTGCTGTTATATTGTTATAAAACATCATGTTACAGTGGTAATAGATCTGTTTTCAACATATGCATGCTGATGTATGGTTTCAAGCCCCAACCTTTCCAGTTCTGGCAATAACCTATCCAGTATTACCTTCTCCATTATTTTTCCACAATATGAAAGTAGACCTAAGGGTATGTACAACTCTGGGTTTGTCATACTCCCCTTTCCCTTAAAGACAGGTTTAATAAGTGCATGTCTCCAGTCTGAGAAATCTCCCCATATTTATACAACATAGTAAGTAATAGATATAATGGTACTACAAGTTCCTCCTGAAGTGTTCTGTTCCCTCCCGTCCTTTGTTTGGATCCAGGCTGCATAGTTCTTTTTCAGCATAATCTAATTTGATTTCACTATTTGAGGTTACTTGGATGCCACTAGGACAACTTATCACCCCCCTTTGTGGAGCCAAATTGTTTTGCATAAGATGTTGTAAGTATATCTATAGTCTGTTGCGTCTCAGAATAAATTTTAGAATCTACACACTGTTTATCAGTTTGTATGTCTTTACTCCTTCCGTATTGTGTGTATCTATAAAATCGTTTCCTGTTATGCTGAAAATGTTTATATAAGTTTTCTTCAACATTTTCTTAGTCTTATCTCACACTATGCTTAATTTGTTTAACCAGCTTGTTTATTTCAGTATTCAAAGTTGTAATTTGACCTCTTTTCCATTTTTTTAATATTTTTTTATCTCTCACCATAATCAGGTATCTTATTCTTATTGATATATATCCCTTGACACAGTATGCATAGATCCTGATGTTAAACATTTGTTTGATTTTTTGCACACAAACAATTTCTGTTTCAAAACTTTCCACATTTCTTCTGGAGTTTTTCCATTGAACACATCACTCCATTTAGTTTTACATAGTGACTGCTTTGCTCCCATATAATCTGTAATTAATATTCTGTGCATTGGTTAATATGGTTTGATTACTTTTATATAAATGTAAGTTTGCCTATGTCAAAAGTAATAATTGAATAAAGGTGTTTAAAAAAATAAACTTGAAAGTAAATGGAATTTGATTATGACTGGTAAATCTAAGTGACTTTTTCAGCTTGAGCTAGAAGAGGTCTCTGGGTACCAGCAAGAACTAAATGTGCATAAGTGTGTTGCTGAACAAGGTATGAGAGATTTCATTTAATCTGACTGATAAGCATTTTGAAACACTGAAAGTTTATTTCATTTGGAATGTTAAATTTGGGCTATATAGGGACCATAATACCTCTCTGGTAATGCTAAAAGAGAGTACATTAGTAAGTAAACTGAATTTTTTTTTTTGTAAATTTATTGGAAGTGATGAATACATTATGGGGGGGGGGCATAAAGCTCTTAATGGTTATGTTCATAAATGTTGTGACAGCTTGGCTATCTATTACAGAGGTAGCATAAAATAAAAAAATATATTTTTTCTTTAATAGAAGAACAGTTCAGTTCATGGCATCCGCAGTGAGTGGCTGTAAAAGTTATCTTCAGAATTATTATGAATTTGGGCCATCAGTGTAGCCAGGATATTTAAACTTACATTTATGTAAAAGTAATAAAAAAAAATATTTGCCTGAATCTCTTTGTGTTCTGACTGTGCTTTCAAACATTTTGGAAATAGAGTATATTTTAGTGCATTTATTAAAACTGTATTTGCCTTAATATTGCTACAACTCAAGTGCTCTAGCTTGCACTGCATCTGAATTGCTTTAGTGTGTTTTAGCTGCTTTTCTGTATATATAGACTTTTCTGTATATGTAGACTAGCTACTTATTCAACTGTATTACTGCCTGTTAAATCGTTTTTCAGTTGTCCACTTGCCTTGCTTCATTCAAAAAGTTTTAAATTGTTAATTTTGTAGTTTTAATTGCATTTACTGTTTAGGGCTACACACTCAAGTGCGTTAGCCTTTGCTGTGTTTATTTACTGAATTATTACATTGTTTAGCCTGTTTTAACCAAAAAAAAAAAATACTATCTTGTTTGCTCGTTTTCCACCTTTCCTAGCTAGTATAGTCCAGATCCCAGGCTTTGCTGGTTTCAGGACTTTATTTTCTGTGTTCAGAGCTATCCAGACCTTGCTGTGGTAGAGGGAAGTCCTACTGCTTACCAGTGGGAGTGGTGAGCATTATACTGCCTATCTAACACTAGAGGAGTGGTTTCCAGCTCTGAAATTGTAATTTTATTAGCCATTTTGGGCTGATTTCTATCCCTTTCAACTTTCTGGCTTAAAAATGCGTGTGTTTGCACATTTTTTGCATTGTGCAGCACAGCGGGGCTACGATTAAACTATTCCAGGTGCCAGAAAGTCTGCTCTTCAAATTTTCCCTTAGAATTAGCTGGATTGTCAGTAGTAGCACTAAAATCTGAACCTCTGTGAATAGCACTTGCTCTAGAACCTGCTGGAAAGCACTAGGAAGCCTTAAACTGACAATAGCACTCAACTCTCCTTGTTAATAAGGAGAAATTAATCGTAGGCACTAAACAGCCTATAATTGCAAAGTACCTTGCAAAGGTAAGGGAAAACAGCTCTTGTACTGTACAAAAAAGCACCTAAACAGCCATGTCCAAGGGTCAGCTTCCGGTGATTTCTCCTGTCCATCTGGTGAATCTGGGCATACTGGGGCAATGCAGCAACTGCCTCATGTACACAGACAACCCTCTCCTCCTACCACCCAACACTACAACCTGTGAGAGATGCACTTGCATAGCCAAACTGGAAGCAAAGCTCTCTCCAGCCAAGATTGTGCTAGACAGTCAAGAGGAGAAGGTTAACATCTGCACTACACCTCAAGCAACACATAGCCCTTCAAAACCTACACCATCAGCACCCACACATAGCAACACTAAACCCACATATGCAGAGGCCGTTAACATTAACCTGCCCAGGCAACAAGGACCTCTGAAGCTGAAACGCAAACAAACACCAGTCACAACCAAAGTGACACATAGCTCACAACACCAGTGTGCCACCCAACAACAGCCCCTAAGGCAAGACAACGTACCCAACAATTTAGTCATAGGTGACTCTATAGTCAGGCACACTGATGTGCCACTCACCAGGCTGAGCAAGGAGAAAATTACAGTCAGCTGCCTGTCAGGTACCAGGATCCGCCACATACCACATGCACTCAAGTCACTCCACAAGAAGTACAACTACGACTCTGTCATTGTCCATGTTGGTGTGAATGACTTGAGACATACCTCCATGGACTACATGAAAAGAGACATGGAACAGCTCTCAGATCATGTAGCCCAGGCAGGTATGACCCTAGCCCGGAGTAGCATCCTACCTTTGCCCAGAATAATACAGTATAAGGACAAAATGATTGACTTCAACAATTGGCTAAGCTTCTGGTGTCATTCAAAGGGGATCCAGTATCTGTCTGCCTGGGACGACATGATCGACAAACCACGATGCTTTGCCAGAGATGGTCTGCTCCTGTCACCCCTGGGATTCAGGTTATTGGCTAAAGCTCTTGCCACCCCTACAGTGCCTTTTTTAGGCAAGGTTCAAAGGACAAAACCACCACCATAACAGATACAAGCATGCAAAATATGAAGGTAATGCTACTCAATGCTAGAAGTCTAAACCTCAAAATGCACTCTGTCGAGGCACTCCTAAAAATGGAATACATCGATATCTGTTCAGTAACTGAGACCTGGTTCATCAAGACTCCAGAGAGCACCACTGCAATACCAGGCTACAACTCTTACCACACTTTTCGGCCACCAAACCAAGACCGAAACACTAAAGGTGGAGGAGTGTCCATATTCACCAAGGATATTCACACCTCCAGGCTAGTTGCCCAACACAATGCATCTGAAATTCTCCAGGTGCAACTAACACTAGGTAAGACTGCAATCCAAAATGTAGCTTGCTACAGATACCCCACCATGCCCCAAGATTCTCACTACACCTTTATAAATATATTGGAAAATATTAAGATACAGTCAAACACCCCAATACTGGGTGATTTCAACTACCCTGCCATTAACTGGGAAATTACTCTGGTACCAACACCTTTTCCCAACGGTTCTTGGAATTCATAAATTCCAACGCCCTGGATCAATTAATCCATTGTACCACCAGGGGCTCCAATATCCTAGACCTGGTCATTACCAACATGGGAGATAGATGCTCCACACCAGTGGTCACACCCTTATTGGTCAGGTCTGACCATAAGCAAATCACCCTTGACATCCACATCCCACCCCCACCTCCCAGTAAGGAAACCTCTGTAGAAAACTTCTTCAAAGCCAACTTCATGTTACTTAAGTGACAATCTTCATGGCACCCATGCAGACGGGAGCTGAAAGTTCGACTGCTACATCCTACACTAAGGCACTGTACGAGCACATCCACTTGTGCATGAATCGTGCTGTCCCAAATAGAACCATGATGCTGTCTTCCAAAAAAGGAAGCCAATCTGGTGGTCCCCTGCCATAAACAAACTATGCAACAGAAGAAAGAAACTGTTGCAGAAACGAGGAAAATCCCAGGATGCAAAAAACTCCCTTACCAGCCTCAGTAAGAAGCTGAGATCCCTCATAACATCCTCCAAAGCTAGTTACGAAAATAAAATTGCCAAAGATTTCAAACACAGCCACAAGGCATTCTGTAGTTATGTCAAGAATCTAAATGGCAATGCTCAGATCTGCTCTGAGCTGCAACAGAATGGCATTAAATATACTGTTGCCAAGGATATTGCCAATATCCTGGCAGATCGATTTAGTGCCAACGTCACCCCCCTTTCACCCCCTAAAGGGCCCATCTCAATATCAAAAGCTTGCCAAATTCCAGTAATCACAGCCACACAGGTAGAAAATGCACTCTCCAAAGCTAAGAATACAGCATCCATGGGACCAGATGACATCTTGGGCTGTGTACATGAACTACAAAATGAACCAGCACCTCACCTAAGTGTCATGTTTAATCATAGCCTCACCTCAGGCTTTGTGCCCACTGAGTGGCGCACAGCTACAGTTATCCCACTCCACAAGGGGGGATCCAGCTTGGATCCCAGGAACTACCGTCCCATCAGTCTGACAAGCCCGATCTGCAAGGGCATGGAATGCATTATCATGGAACTTATAAACAAAGACATTGGAAACCTTCAAACACGAGGGTAAGGCGGTCCACACAGCCTGTCTGGACCTCGCCAAGGCCTTCGACACCATCCCCACTCTGGAATCCTAGATAAACTTACTAAGCTGGGCATAAATCCCTACATCACTCAATGGGTTGCCAACTGGCTTACTGAGAGAACCCAGACTGTAAAAGTAGCCAACTCCAAATCCAGCTCCAGACAAGTAACAAGTGGAGTACCTCAGGGTTCAGTCCTGGGACCACTCTTGTTTGGCATCTACTTCTCTGAAGTACAAGCCAACACTAAGGGACTCTGGCTAACAAAGTTCGCAGATGACTGCAAACTGTGAGCCATTATTGAATTCCCAAATGATGTGGATATTCTACAGAAGGGCCTTACAGAAACAGATGCTTGGTGCCAGACCTATGGGCTCAAGCTTAATGCCAAGAAATGTATTGTTATCCCCTTAGGGAAAAACCGTGTACTGATGAATTACCACATAGGTGGCAGTACACTAAACACTGAAAGTGTGTTGAGAGACATAGGGACACAGGCGGACAGTGGTCTCACCTTCGATAACCACATCGCCACAACAGTCAGGAAATCCTTCTGTGTGGCACACCTCATCGCTAAGGGCTTTTCATCCATAAAAAAGAGGTCATTGTCCCACTGTACTCATCCCTCATTAGACCCATTATAGAGTACAACGTCCTGTTTGGTATGTAGCTCACAAGACATCTGCAACAGCTGGAAAGGCCGCAGAAATACCTCACTAAAAGAATCACAGACCTAAAGCAGATGCCCTATGCTGACAGTCTAAAAAAACCCCAGCTATACTCTGTGGCATATCGTCTACTCAGAGGCGATCTCTGCTTAACATACAATGCCATGTCAAACCCTGAGTTGTTGGACATGCTGCACTTAAAGAAATCCTAATCCCTCAGAGCCACACGCTCCAGAGATCTAAACCTTGTCATCACAATGAACAAAACATGCTGGAGAGCTAGGTTCCTGACCCAGAGACTCCCCATACTCTGGAATAGACTGCCCATACATGTCAAGCAGAGCGCCTCCTTGGCCCTCTTCAAAAGGAACCTTGACGATTGGATTGGAGATAGGAAATTCACCCTGTGGATCACGTCAGTCGCCCTGCTAGACAGGGGTCCAGGGAAGTAAATATTGTGGGAAGAAATATCCGGGGAATTGTTTGGTTAGGCTTGTATAGGCCCTAGGGTCGATAGCCTAGTACCAACCTATGAACCTATGAACCTGTAGAATATTGGATTCTGTTTGAATAAGCATTTTATATTACATAATACTGGATTCTCTTTGAGTTGCTTTTAATTATTTATTTCAGTGGCAGAGACAGCCTGTTGAATGAAGAACAGTAATTTAAATGCTAGTATTCTAGCCTAATATGTAAATATAAAGTATAGTAGAGCTAGATTATGGCATATTTTATATATTTTATTGACACCTGTTCCCAATTGTTATTTTTGGAGTGCTACAATTGAATAGTGCATTGTTAGTAATCATACCAAGCCATTTAAAAGATATGTGTTAAATGGGCGGATTTAATAAAAACATTATAGTTATGATAAGGAAATCTTTTAGAGGACTGCTGAAACTGTAGTTTAATATTATTACCAGGAAATAGGAGCATCCAGTGAGAGCTGAATATTAGCACACATACTGTTTTGTATATCTATCTATGTGTGTGTGTGTGTGTGTGTGTGTGTGTGTGTGTGTGTGTGTGTGTGTGTGTGTGTGCACACACACACACACACACACATTATATATATATATATATTTATATATATATATATATATATATATATATATATATATATATATATATATATATATGTGTGTGTGTGTACATAAAGAATACTTAGAGGCAGAATTTTAAGGTGTGAGGAAACTGACTTGGTTAAAGGTAATATTACTCATACAGTGAGGTATAATTTTGATTAAGTTATGGATACTCCTGTGGAGGTGAGATGGATGCATTTTACGCTCATCAGAATTATTGAGCTGGAGAGTCAGGAAGGTTGAAATTGATTGACAGTACTCTCCGTAATCAGCACTTCACATAGTTTTTAAGGGAATAATAATGCATACATTTCTAATGCTTTGGCCTCAAGAAAGGAACAAGAGGAGAAATGAGTGAAGAAGTTAAAAGAAGCTTGAGAATGCAGTAGTGGTAGTGAAGGACTGGAAGCCTGTTGTACATAATGTGGCATAAAAGTCATCTATCCTGAAAGACAACATAGAAATTAGTGATAATTTATACTGATCTCATTCACTTATCATTGTACTTGAAAAGATCATACATGGTTGGCCTGTTGTGTCTAAGTTGGTTAGTGTGGGTGGAATAGTGGGTGATAGCTGGCCATGACAAGGTCGACTGATGGAATGTTGTACGAATGAAAGATAACCCATGTGAGTATGTGAAGGGTTTAAGAGGTATATTCTATTGTTCTTATCTTTAAAAAGGGGAGTGAAAATGGAGTCCATGAAGTTGAATGAATATACATTGAGTATGCATTGGAATGAAGATGGTTTAAAGAATATTCAAAATCAATGTATGTAGCAAAATAGAACAGTGAGGGTGGTAGGAAAAGGTTTACAGCATTCAGTTGTCTATAGGGAGTGTGTCAAGAATGTTTTCTTGGATGTTAACAGGGGATTTTGAGGATTTTGGATGCTGTACCCATTTAAAGTTTGCATCACAACAAAGGGAGTTTGGTACTAGTAGATGAATAATATAACATACTTCAAGAATATGTGAAAAGGTTTAATAGGGTTAAGGCACTATGGAATAATTTGCAAAGACAGAATCAGGTGAATTATTATAATGAAAGTTACATTCTGTCAAAGGAAAAACTTCAAAGACCAATACACGTAAGGTTCAGGTTAAGGCATTTTAATTCTTGCAGCAAGGAGACAAAAACATGCATGCAAAAATACAGAGTTTGTCTAACTAAAATCAGGAAGTGAAGCCATTCTTATACTATTCTTACAAGACATTTCCTACTGAAGCTGATGAAGTAAATCACAAGTTTACAATATTATTTTTCACAGCAGATGTTGCTCATGATTTTCTGCTGACATGACATAACATTTCTAGATTCATGAGAAAACCTTTGAAAAATAACATGGCCTTGGAGACCAGCAGCTAGTTGCAATTATTTCTACAGTGCTGTGTTACATTTCAAGGTACTCTACTCATTTGAGCACAAAGCAGTCACAGATTGTAGTTCATATTCTTCAAGCGGTCTTTGTTCTACTTTATCTATCCTTCCTGCAGCTGTGTATGTTCTCATAACACAGACAGGGCTAATTGTCTAGGTTTAATAACATTATAGAAAGCAGTATTGTTCTATTCATTATTGTCCTAACTTAGCAGAAAATCATCTGCTTCTCAGTTAATTTCCTAAGACATAAACAAGATTTTAGCTGCGCTGACAAAATACAAGGTCAGAAAGCATTTGCCATTAGTATGGATTTGTTCAGCATAAAGCAGAATAAATGTATTAACCCTTTTGGGCTTCTAAAAAAGCACTAATGCACATATTTTAATACATATTTTTCTAACATTTACCCCCTATTAATACTTTTATTCTACTTTCAAAAGCATAAATGATTTGTTTCTTTTCCTAACCTCTTCCATTTTGGATTTGCAGTTAAGAAAGTCATTCAGTTTAACTTATATAAGCATCTCAGTCTTCAACAGTTCATCAAGCTCAGTACCTTGATATAAGGTTTCAGAAACTGACAGATCTATAAAATCTTTGATCAATCTTTTCATGCAGGGGATGCCACAACAAACACATACTCCCAACAGGAGCATTCCTACACAAATAGCAGTCAAGATGTTCATTAGGATGGAACCCCATCCCCCAAACCATTTCTGGAAAAAGTCCGTCAGTGGATTTGGGCCTGGTTTGGTCATGGTCGACACTTGCTGAATCACCTCAAGGTGGTTGTCTATCTCGTGCTGGTTGTCAGGAATATATGAACAGCATTCTTCTTGGATTAAAGTGCACGTACCACCTCTCGCCACTAGGGTGAAGTCAAGAGCCATGCGGTTTTGAAGCACCACAGTTCTCATGGCATTAAGTTCATCAGTCACTAATTCGTGAGCAGAAAAAGTTGCATTGCTCATTACTTCGAGAGGAGTTTAGACAGTTTTCACAGCTCCCAAATCGATTTTACTGCTACATATGCTGGTAATATGCCAGCCCACGATATGACAGTGTCACTCAAGTCCATATGTGTTAGTTTATCGCCCATGGAATGATGGTTTCTCCAGCCCACCTCGATCTGTCCCACTGGATTCTCAGGTTTCCTGACAGGTTTCTTGGTGACCTCTCGTGCATTTCGAATTTTACCTTGAGGCAAAACTGCAATGTGTCGTATGGCCAGAACCAGGTAACCCAAAAAACAACTGCCGGACCAATTCTCAGGTAACCATTTATAGGCCTTTTTGCCACATACAAAATAACAATCTTCCACCTAAGTAGTAACTTTACTTTTAACATATGCTTGCCCTGCATGAAACATTTTCTTGTTTATTATAGACAGTTGCTTAAAAAGAACAGGATTATGTTGTACTTCATTAATTGTTCTGTGCATTGATTTAAGAAACGAGTCATAGTCTGTATCACAAATAGAACCTGCATTATTAGCTTTGGTGTAACATTTGTAACAAACAGTCATATTGCAATTACTCCAACCCACCTGGACAGTATCATTTTTATAAAAACACACAATTCCCTTTTGTGTAACAGGCAGGTGCAATGCTATTTTATCTTGTGATTTAACAGTCGTACTATCATAAACCAAGTTTTCCCATGTCTCATTGACCTCTAGGGGGACTGCAGTCATTAATAATCCCCCGTATGCTGTTGGTATAGCTGTACAAACCCAACAATTTGAAATATTAAAAGTCTCAACATACACATGTTTGATCGCTTGGTAAGTGTTAAAGTTTGGATGCCAGTCTACGAGTAACGCATCGCGTTTATTCAGTTTAGCTTTTGTGGCTGGAAAAAGGAAAGGCCACAACAAAAAGATTAATGCCACCAGTATAGCCAACAGGATAATCATGCAATTTTTTTGTGGCTGTTCTGCATTCCTGTATGCTCTGGATTTTGTCATTTTTACTCTTGTGGTGTAACAGTAATAAGCTTTTTGTCTAGTTCAAAGTTTTTAACCAGTTTACAGTGTGTCGGATGAATCCAGGACGCTCGCTCTGCAATCTTGACTGCAGTGGGTGTTGACAGTAGCACTTGGTATGGCCCTTCCCACTTCGGTGACGTCCAGTTTTTCTTCTTGACGACTTTCACCCAGACCCACGTGCCTGGGACTACTGCTGCTTCCGATGGTCTGGTTTGTTCCTTATCTGAAACAGAATTAAACTGCAAAAGGTGTTTAGAATTCAACATTCTCCTCATATACTCAGCAAGTGTACAGTCGGCTTCCTGATCTGCAGGCATGAGAGGTTTCCACTGAGGTATATAATATGCCTCCCAAATAACTTCTCAAAAGGAGTCAATCCCTTTGCATTCGGAACAGTTCTTATGCTCAACAGTGCCAGGGGCAGACAATACACCCAATTTCTATGTGTTTGCTCAATGAGCTTCCTTAATTTATTTTTTAACGTCCCATTGTACCTCTCTACCAATCCTGCAGATTGTGGGTGATACGCACAATGATTTTTCAATGAAATTCCAAAATGCCTGCTAAGCTGTTTGGTTTACAAAATGTGTGCCATTGTCACTGTAGACTTTTCCGGTATGCCAAATCTAGGAATAATTTCTTTAACAAGGGTTTTCGCAACAGTAGCTGCGTCTGGATTTTTGGTCGGAAAAGCTTTCACCCATTTGGAAGACATATCTACAATGACAAGACAATACTTCTTATTTTCGCATTTGTTCAGTTCTATGAAATCCATACAGATAGTATGGAACGGATATGGTGGTGCAGGGAAACTCCCCTGCTTGGACTTTAACGCCCCTTGTGCATGATGTTTATTACAAACGTGACATGACAAACAAATATTTTTAGTGTAGTTTATGAATCCATATGTTGTGAACACCCGTTTCACTAACTGTACCATCCCCCCTGTTGAGACATGGCATTGCCCATGGCTCAACAAAGCTGCATATCTAAACAAGTTAGATGGCAATATCGGTTTTCCCTCTTTGGAGATGTGCAGCCCTTCCTTGAGAATTGCTCCTCGTTTTATCCATCTTTGTTTCTCAACCTGCGTAGTAAGTGTCTGCATTGTTTTCACCATTCAAAAGAAATGCTTCTGAAATTGCCTGCTTTGCAGCTGTATCAGCCCTTGCATTCCCTTTTGAAATTCTATCCTGTTGCTTGGTATGAGCTATGCATTTACAAATAGCTACTTTCTGAGGTAACTGAATAGATTCTAAAAGATCTAAAATAAACTGCGCATGATTGATCGATTTGCCACTAGATGTTATCATTCCTCGATTTTTTCACTGTTGCACAAAAACATGTACAGTAGAGAAAGCGTACTGGCTATCAGTAAAAATGTTTACATATTTACCCTTTGCTAAAGTGCATGCCAGTGTCAAGGCAATCAATTCTGCTGCCTGTGCAGATAAATTGTGTGGTAAAGATTTTGCTTCTATAATCTCAGTATCAGAAACTACTGCATATCCTACTAGGTTCTGTCCTGTGGGACCCGTTTTGCATGAGCCGTCCACGTAGTATGTCACCTCGGCATTATCCAAGGGAACATCCGTAAGGTCTTTTCTAGGTAGTGTCTTTTGCTCAATCTCCTGCAGGCAGCTGTGCAGTGTGCCATCTGCAGGAGTTGGAAGCAAGGTAGACGGATTCAAAGTTGTACATCGTTCAATTGTCATATGAGGTTGGCTCAACAATATAGTCATACAGGAAAGATGCCTAGCAGGAGAAAGATATGCTACTTTTTCTTGCAGTAAAATAATCACGACTGCATGAGGCGCACTCAATGTGAGAGGGTGGAACAACACTACTGAGGCCGAAGCCTGTACTGCCATTGCAGCTGCGACTACTGCTTGTACACAGTGGGGCAATGACCGTGACACTGGGTCCAGCTGTGACGAATAGTAAGCAATGGGGCATTGTTTGTCCCCATGCTGTTGCGTTAGCACTGATGTCATATAACCTTGCTTACAATCTACCAGGTAGGAAAAAACGTTTATGATAGTTTGGTAATCCTAAGACTAGTGAGGATGCTATCAACTGTTTTAATTTGCAGAAAGCAGATTCTGCTTCTGATGTCCATTGTAATAAATCCTGTGCTGCCATAGGCTTCTTGTATATCAAGTTGGTCAGCGAGGCAGATTCCAAAGCATAGTTTGGGATCCAGCTCCGACAAAAGTTGGTCGTACCCAGGAAGGACATCATTTCCTTCTTGGTAGTGGGTTTCGGTGCTTGTAAAATCGCTATTTTTCTGTCCTCATCTAATGTTCTGCCCTCCCTCTTTGGATATTACATATCCTAGGTATCTAACTTGCTTTTTCCAGAGCTGCAATTTGCTTTTATTTACTTTATGTCCCTGAATAGCTAAAAATTGTAACAACGCTACAGTATCTTCCTTACAATCTTGCTGGGTGGGGGCTGCCAGCAGGATGTCATCAACATAAAGTAAAATCTGACTGCCTCTTGGTGGGGTAAATCCCGCCAAGTTGCTTGCCATTTCTTGTGAGAATATTGTTGGGCTTTCACAATATCCCTGTGGTAGTCGCGTGTATGTATACCTTTTCTCCTGAAATGTGAATGCAAACCAAAGTTGGCTGTCAGGGTGTATCGGTATCGAAAAGAATGCATTGCTGATATCCACCACAGAAAAATATTTCTGTTGAGGTTTTAAATCATTCAACAGGGTGTGTGGATCCGGCACCGTAGGTGCCCTTGGTATTACTGCATCATTTACAGCTTGTAAGTCTTGGACCATGCGCCATTCTCCGTTTGCTTTTCTAACAGGAAATAAAGGTGTGTTACATGGAGAATCAGGTGATTCCACCAGTACTCTTTCCTTAAGTAAAGCTGCTATAATAGGTTTGATTCCTACCTCTGCATTTTTTCTCAAGGGATACTGTCTCTTTTGTGGTCTAAATGCTGACTTTAGCGTAATAGTAACTGGTTTCGCTGTATGAATAAGTCCTACATCTGATTTGCCTGTTGACCAGAGAGTTTCTGGTATACCTTGTAAGACATCTTCTTCCACTTCTGATAAGAGTGCTAATCAGCTGTCCTCGCTTGACTGCAAATGCACAGCTGGGTGTGTCTGTGTTATCCAATTTAACTTCTGCTTTTGTACTCCCTGTTCTGACAGTTCTAACTCTGTCTGTTTTTCCCATCTCGTGACTTTTTCTCCTAGGTCTGCCCATTTTACATTTTTGTCCTTGGTTAAGCTTACATGTGGTAATCGATTAGATTTATAAAGTGCAAAGAACTCCTGGGGTAATGAACAGCTAACTACACTGTTCCCTTCCATATCCCAGTACAGATTACGCAATACTAATCTGTTTGCATGGATTCTAAACAACTCTTGTTTATATTCCTTGTCAGGTCCTGGTGTGTTACAATAATATAGAGTACAGTGCAACAATTGTTGTTTGTCAGTGTCAAGGGAGGGGAACTTGCTGATGGCTATGTTCATCAGCTCTTCGGTTACTGCCCCTGGACCAGTCGTAACCAAGTCCTGGCTGTACCAATAAAATGTTTCACCCTCCGATCGCACTGCAAAAGTATCAATTTGTCGCTGTGCTTCCATACCCTGCATAGTTGGAACTACTGCTATACCAAATAGCTGCATAAGGTCCCTACCCAAGAGGTTTACTGGGCATTTTGCAGAAACGACAATTTTGCTTTTCTGGGTTAATCCTGAAACAGGATCAGTTATTGCAATGTTATGGGAGAGGGGCTCCTGATACAGCTGTCCATTAGCTGCTTTCACTAATATGTAATCAGGTGACTCTGAGTTCTCTGGTAGTTTGGAGGGATGTACCAGGGTCCGTGATGCCCCTGAGTCACACAAAAACGCGACTTCCCTCCCTTCTACCAGGAGTGTAACTTCTGGTTTTGTGTCCGCTAAATAGAGCTCCAAGCTCAATAAAGCTAAGTCTAAAATTTCATTTTCTTCACTATCTGTGACTTCATGCACTTTCTATATTTCTTCTGTCACATCCTTTACTCCCTCTATCACATTTGCATTTGTCTTTTCTTGGCTATTCTCTTCTAGTGATTCCTGGCTATCATATAGTCAGTCCTCACCCTCCTTATCTTCCGTGGTTGCCTTCTTGTTTTTCTTGCAATCCCTTGCCAGTTGTCTCTTCTTACCGCATTTAACCCCCCCCCCTTTTCTTTCGCCCTTCAGAGTCCTCTGATCATTGATCAGACTGTTTGTTTCCCTGGGCATTTTTCTTGCCCTTTTTCCCGGACTGTACTACATAAACTTCTGCTCCATCTTCTACAGAGAATACTTGGGCTTTCTTTTTCTTTTTACTGTTAAAATGCCTTTCGGCATGTCTAGCATATTCAAGTAGTGACTGTAGTCTACTTGTGTGATGATCTACAATGTGCTTTGTAATAAAGCTGCTTATAGGCATAATACTGCCTTTTAAAAATGCATTCTTTAACTGCTGCTCATACGGGGAATTATGTGTTTGATCTTCAGGTACCTGCATTCCACAATGGTTATTAAAACACTCTAATAATCTAGCATAATATTTGTCAACAGTTTCACCTTCTTGTTAGATGCATTGATTAATGCAAGTCCAGTCTGCCCTAGGTTTCCATTTCTCAGAGATTCGGTCTGTAAGACCTTTCACTCTGTTGTCTAGTTCTGCGCTACTATGTGGGAGGGGTTTGTGTTCTGCGTCACGGGGATTCCAATTGCCATTGATCATCTGGTCCCACGATTTGTCTGACTACTTTTTCTACTTCCTCTCCATTTAAGTTATAACTTAACCTCATGCCTTGTAGGTCTTCTAAAAATTTTCTAAAATTAACTTTTGGATGGGGAATTCCCTCAGTGGCTTTCCGGATATCTTCTGGTGTCCACAGTCTGTATACTAGGAGAGTTGGGTCCTGTCCTTCTTGTCCTGCCTGAGGATTTGGTACTTCTATTAGTGGGCACATTTCTTCCTCACCTAAAGATTGTGAATTTCTATTCATTTGATACAACTCAATGTCCCCTTTTGAGTTTCCTGCCCGTGTTCGGGACCTGGTCTCGACGGGATCTCTTACAAACGGTTTTGCTTTTGCAGGAATAGCTGGATATCGTGGGGGTGGACCAGCTTGTCCGCTCACTTCGTATTCTGGTAAGGGAAGCACAGGGGGCGGAGGGGCCGATGCTATTACTAAGTTATTATCCTTTTTATCTAATAACATTGCTTTCGAATTATTACTCTTTTGTTCCCTACGGTTTGCTTCCTCAATCCACCTGTGTGCCTGAGGAATTCCTAATTGACGTTGATTTTTTACCCGACCACTGGAATCGGTTTTAAGCTGTTTGATAAGTTTAATAAGCGAGGATTTTTCTAATTTACCATCAAATTCATACTTATTAACCCATTTTGAGTAGTATTTAACATTATCGGCACGTTGTAATTGCATAAATTTCGCATCTTCAGTTAACAGCGGAGTTTGGGATCTTTTCGTGCACTTATTTCCCATTTTATTCTAACCTTTAAAATGTTATGTAACCCTTATTATTTTTATGTGGTACCACGATTTTTCTTTTTCACAGTCTATCTAGAATAACTGCCTTACCTATTCTGTTTCCCTGATCTATGACAAGACTGCAATCTTCCTGTCCCTGACTTGTACAAGACAAATCCCCTGACAGACAATGCAAATCAAGTCCCTGATCTAAAACAGAAAAGGTAAATCTCACCTTACCTGAGCCTCCATGATTGATCGTCTGGTTCAAGGTAAACCCGCCCTTCAGTCGCAGATCAGAACAGTGGCTGGCCTCTTTTGGACGACAATTCAGTCGGAGGTCTTTTCAAATAAGAAGAACCGATGTGGTTTCTTCCCCGTACGGTTTCAAGCCACCTGGCCTGTCTGATCTGGTCAGAGTGGAGGTTTCCGGTCCGAAGGACCAATCTGTCAAAGGAAAAACTTCAAAGACCAATACACGTAAGGTTCAGGTTAAGGCACTTTAATTCTTGCAGCAAGGAGACAAAAACATGCATGCAAAAATACAGAGTTTGTCTAACTAAAATCAGGAAGTGAAGCCATTCTTATACTATTCTTACAAGACATTGCCTACTGAAGCTGACGTAGTAAATCACAAGTTTATAATATTGTTTTTCACAGCAGATGTTGCTCATGATTTTCTGCTGACATGACATAACATTTCTAGATTCATGAGAAAACTTTTGAAAAATAACATGGCCTTGGAGACCAGCAGCTAGTTGCAATTATTTCTACAGTGCTGTGTTACATTTCAAGGTACTCAACTCATTCGAGCACAAAGCAATCACAGATTATAGTTCATATTCTTCAAGCGGTCTTTGTTCTACTTTATCTATCCTTCCTGCAGCTGTGTATATTCTCATAACACAGACAGGGCGAATTGTCTAGGTTTAATAACATTATAGAAAGCAGTATTGTTCTATTCATTATTTTCTTAACTTAGCAGAAAATCATCTGCTCCTCAGTTAATTTCCTAAGACATAAACAAGATTTTAGATGCGCTGACAAAATACAAGGTCAGAAAGCATTTGCCATTAATATGGATTTGTTCAGCATAAAGCAGAATAAATGTATTAACCCTTTTGGGCTTCTAAAAAAGCACTAATGCACACATATTAATACATATTTTTCTAACACATTCTTTTGTTCTGGCAGTAGTGCAATTGAAGTATTGGTATTAACAAATGAACATAAAAGTTAATTATTATTTAGTGACTGAATGCTCTCAAGAGAAGTTACAGAAATTATGTTGTATGATGCAGTAACACTGATTCAGGAAGAGATGGCTAATAGGTTGATACCTGACTTTTGACTTGTGTGGAGACTCTTGCCTTAAATTCTGAAGTATTTTTTGAAGATTCTGAGTGATCTTTTATATTTATTACGATGCATTAAAGTCAACAAGGTAGACAAAAATAAATAAATGACTGTCAATAAGACACTTTCAGTAGTTGCATTTTTCTGCGCTCTTTTTTACTTTATCAACAGTCAAACCTCCTCTTACTGGTTCTAAGCCCATTTCTTCTAATGACACTGGGGAGTACCCAGTATAAATGGAAGAACCAGCTGGAGGGGGCTGCCATACAGGCAGACATGGAGGTGGTTTATTCCCATTCAGGAATCTTGGCATAAGGTGTTTCTATGTTAGACCCTGACCCCCCTCCACTAGTGGTCAACATAGACACCTCTTTCACTACATGTCCTCCTACACCCAATCTGTGCATATGTATAGTTTTACCCATGAACAAATGAGGGCCACCATCACTGGCATGGGGATACTTAGCTTACTTACCTGATTCTTGCTGTTTTTAGTGTTATGCAGTAGGGATCAACCAGTCAGTAAAACCTCTCTTTAGGGTAGATAAGCAGGTGATGGCCATTTACTGTCATCCTTCCCTGCCTGGCTCTTCAAACACCTGAGACGTTATTTGAACTTTGGCCATGTGGGTCATAGTCATGGCTTTGTCTTTCTGTGCCACAGAGCCAACCCGCAAAAGGTATATTTTGAATTATTTTGTGTTGAAGCTGTAAGTGTAACATTACACTTGAGATACTGTTGAAACTTGACTAGCAAGAGTCAGTTGTAACTTATTGTTCTGTATTGTGTACTTGTTGTACTGCTCACAATTGCTCACATTATGGTTTAAATTCCAACAGGATTCGATAACATCAAAGTATCAGAAGAAGCACTAGGCATCTTAAAGAATGGAGAGGCCACATTTTGTAGACTGGTACAGTGTTTGTACACTGGAGAGGTACAGGTCTTTAATTTGGATGTGACCTTAGAGCATGAAAAGGAATTTGTTTCCTTGTATCAGAAACGTAAGTTTACATATTTGCTATCCTCATGATTTTTTTTTCTGCCAGCACATGACTGCATGCTGCATATTTCCTGTTCAGTATTATTTAATGAAATTCCATTAGTTGTAAAGTACCCTCTTTACTGATACATTGCAGAACAACAACGTCAAGAAGAAAGTGTACCTAAAGTGGATATCAAGGAGTTAGTTTCAAGGAGGAGAACTGAAGTGAAGGCCCTATATCAGGAAAAATGTCACGTATCTGCTCTCGTAAAAATGATTGCTAAAGCTGGTGATGCCATTGCAGGTATTGTTTAAGCTATGAAGTTGCACTGAGGAACCTGAAAGCATACAGTTTTACCATCAGTTGTGTTTTGAAACCTGACTGTTGTTGTTGTCATGGTGTAGTCATACTTGAGAAAAGGAAATTTATCATAAGAAATGTTTTCTTTTAAGCAGGAAACATCTTTATTAAGTTATCAAGTATGATGTAGGCAATCATATATTTATATAAAAGAAAACAAGCCATATTGACTTAATTTTAATTGCAAACATTATACATTACAAATCATATTGACATCATTTTAGTTGTAAACATTATACATCCCTTATAATCTGTCCAGTCATTGTCAGGCAAACATTACATAGTTCATTCAAATCCTGCCTTGTTCCTCCTCTGCATGTATTTTCCCACAATTCCCATTTTTTCTATGTAATTTACTCCTACCCTTTTCTAAAGATCCCAATTCCATTTGTTTTATCTCTATTACTATATCCACTACTTCTAGTACAGTTGGTTTAGACTTTGATTTCCATTTTCTAGTAACTGCTTTTTTGGCAGCCACCATAATTAGACTCAGGAAGGCCTTAGTATGTTAGGCAATTCTGATTCTGTATCATAGCTCAAAAATGTATTTCCTTAGTTACACCAATTTGCTTACCCGGTATCCCTGACAGAGTGGTCTGCAGGGAATCATTAAAGTCTGCCAACTCATTACACTCCCAGAAAATATGTTCCCAGTTACATCTTTTTTCCCCATCACACCTCCAACATTTGCTGTCTACCTGAGGGAAAAATTCATTGGAGTCTACCTGGGGTATAAAAAATACCTATGTAAACACTTCCAAGCAAACATCCTAAATCTTCTAGATTTTGTTGCATATTTGGGAGACTTGCATATGTCTCCCCATTATTTCTTTGTAATTTGCTTATCAAAACTCTCCTCCCAATCCTTTCTAACCTCATAGGTTGATACTAGGCTATATGCCCTAGGGCATTTATCAGCCTAGCCAGAGTGTGTTTGGCTTTCGCCACCCTTTAAAGTGAGTTTAACTGTGCCCTTTTTTTAGGTTAGTTTACTGTGCCGCTGTCTAGTAGTGACACAGAAGTTATCTCTGGGGTAAACCTATGATCTCCCATCCACTCGTCAAGATTCCTCTTGAAGAGAGTCAGTGAGGGGCTCTGCCTGATATGGACTGGGATTCTATTCCAGAGTGCTGGGAGCCTCTGGGTTATAAATCTGTCTCTCCAGCATGTCCTATTAATTTCTGTGTTGAGGTTCAAGTCCCTTGAGCGCGTAGCTCTAGTGGATTTGGATTTTTTGAGGTGGAGCATGCCCATTAATTCTGGGTTGGACATGGCTTTATACGTCAGGCACAGATTGCCTCTAAGTAGACGGTATGCAACTGAGTAGAGCTGGAGTTTCTTTAACCGAGCAGCATAGGTCATTTGTTTGAGTCCCTTGATCCTCTTGGTGAGGTACTTTTGAGGTCTTTCCAGTTGCTGCAGGTGTTGGGTAAGGTACATCCCAAATGGGGCATTGTAGTCAATTGTGGGCCGGATGAGTGATGAGTAAAGGGGCACAATGACCTCCCTTGATCTAGATGTGAATCCTTTCATGATAAGGTGGGCTATATAGAAGGTCTTTCTAACCACTTTGGCAATGTGGTTGTCAAAGGAGAGATTACTATCAACTTGGGTTCCCAGGTCCCTAATTACTTCCTCCGTACTTAATGGATTACTGCCTACGTGGTAATTTATGGGCACTTTGTTTTTCCCACAGGGGATGATTATACACTTCTTGGCATTTAGCTTTAGGCCATGGCTTTGGCACCAGTTATCTGTCTCTGTGAGACCCTTTTGGAGGATGCTTGTGTCAGCTGGAGAGTCGATTATGGCACCCAGTTTGCAGTCATCTGCGAACTTGGTCAGCCATAGTCCTCCCGTGTTGGCCTGTACCTCAGAAAAATATATACCGAACAAGAGCGGTCCCAGGACTGAGCCCTGTGGGACACCACTTGTAACTGGTTTACAGTCTGACATGGCTCCCGCAATTCTGACGATGTGGGTTCTGTCCTTGAGCCAGTTTGCAACCCATCTTATGACATAGGGGTTGATATTTAAGCTGGAGAGCTTATTTATGATGCCCGAGTGGGGTATGGTGTCAAAGGCTTTTGCGAGGTCCAGGTAGGCTGTGTGGACTACCTTCCCTTCATCTATGGCCTTGGTGACTGTTTCAAAGAAGTCTACCAGGTTCAAGAGGCAGGATCTGCCCTTAACAAAGCCAAATTGGATAGGATCTAGCGTCTGCAGGTCCCCAATGTCTTTGTTTATGAGTTCCATGATGATCCGATCCATAGCTTTGCAGACCAGGTTGATCAGGCTTATGGGGCGATAGTTTCCCGGGTCCGTTGAGGCACCATCTATGTGGAGTGGGACCACTGTTGCTGTACGCCATTCGTTGGTTACATATCCTGTAGTAAGGCTGAGATTGAACAGTAACTTTATATGAGGTTCTAGCTCTTCTTGGAGCTCATGTAAGACGTAGCTTGGGACAACATCCGGTCCCATTGATGCTGTGTTTTTTGCTTTGGAGAGGGCAGCTCTTACCTGAGCATCTGAGATGCCAGGGAGGCAACTCTCTGCTGGGATAGATATTTGCTCTTTTGGGGGGGAAGGGGGGGGTTTGCACTGAACCTGTCTGCCAGGATGTTGGCAATGTCTGTGGGTTCAGTGTATTTTTTGCCATTTTGGACTAACTCCGAACATATCTGGGAGTTACCACCCAGGTTCCTAACATAACTAAAGAAGGCCTTGTGGTTATCTTTAGTGTCCTATGCAATTTTTCTCTCGAAGCTGGCCTTGGATGATTTTATGAAGGACCGTAGTTTTTTGCTAGTACTGATCAGTGATGCCTTTCTTTTTAGGGATTTTGCTCTATCCTGTAGTAGCTTCCTCCTTTTGTTGTATAACTTATTTATGGCTGGGGTCCACCAGACAGGACGCCTGCCTTTGAAGGATTGGGTCTTGGTTTTATTTGGGATTGCATGATCCATGCATTCCCGAAGGTGTCCATAGAATGCATTTATAAAGGATTCTGCAGTTTGGGCCGTAGTTTCCACTGGCCCGGGGGCTTTGAATGATTTCACCTCAGTTTTGAGAAGTGTGAAATTAGCTTTTGAGAAGTTTTTCACTGTGGTTTTCTGGGCTGGTGGTGGGGACGGGATGTGGATGTTCAGAGAGATTAATTTATGGTCCGATCTTACCAATGAGGGGTATACCTCTGGTGTGGAGCATAGAGTCCCCATGTTTGTGATGATCAGGTCCAGTATGTTTTCCCCTCTTGTGGGAGTGGTGACTAGTTGTTCCATAGCATTTGAGTTTATAAATTCTAGGAACCTTTGGGCTAGGGTGTTGGGGCTTGAGTAGTGCTCCCAGTCTATGTTTGGGTAGTTGAAGTCACCCAGTATAAAGGTGTTTGGAGAGACCTTCATATTCTCCAGTGTTCTCAGGAAAGCCGAGTGAGGTTCCTGAGTTTGGGATGGTGGTCTGTAGCAGGCTACAAACTAAAAGGCAGTTTTGCCCACTGTTAGCTGCACATGGATGGTCTCCAATGCTTCGTGCAGTGCCACTAACCTGGAGGTGTGGGTATCCTTGATGAATATGGATACTCCCTCTCCCTTTGTGGTTTGATCCAAGTTTTGGGGCCGAAAAGCATGGTATGAGGTATAACCTGGTAGTGCTGGGGTGCTCTCG
This sequence comes from Protopterus annectens, assembly GCF_019279795.1. Lineage (NCBI taxonomy): Eukaryota > Metazoa > Chordata > Ceratodontiformes > Protopteridae > Protopterus > Protopterus annectens. The sequence continues at coordinate 106,575,584 of NC_056744.1, read as the reverse complement.
GGAGCCTTGAACCAGGTCTCTGTTACTGCACAGACATCGATATTCTCCATACTGAGGAGAGCTTTGAGTGCTTGCATTTTGAGGTTTAGACTTCTGGCGTTGAGTAGCATTACCCTTAGTTTATTTTTCCTTGTGTTGTCTATGGAGGTGGGTTTGTCTTTTGAGCCTTGCCTAAAAAAGGCACTATGGGGGTGGCAAGAGCCTTTGCCAGTATCCAAAAGCCCAGAGATAACAGGTGCAAGCCGTCCCTAGCGAAGCAACGTGGCTTGTCGAGCATGTCATCCCAGGCTGACAGACACTGGATCCCCTTTGAATGACACGAGAACTGTAGCCATTTGTTAAAATTGATCATTTTGTCTTTATACTGTGGCATCATTCTTGGTGAGGGTAAGATGCTACTCAAGGTCAGGGTCATACCTGCCTGGGCTGCATGATCAGAGAGCTCCTCTATGTCTCTTTTCATGTAGTCCAGGGAGGTACGTCTCAGGTCATTCACACCAGCATGGACAATGACTGAGTCATATTTGTACTTGCTTTGGAGTGACCTGAGTGCTTGTGTTATGTGGCGGATCCTGGCGCCCGACAGGCAGCTCACCGTGACCTTCTCCTTGTTCAGCCTGGTGAGTGGGACGTCAGTGTGTCTGACAATAGAGTCACCTATTACAAGTGTATCAGGTGTGTTGTTTAGCCTTAAGGGCTGTGACTGTTTGGCACACAGACTTTGTGAAGTATGTGTTACACTTGTTTTGTTTTGGGGTAGAGGTTGCTTGGATGTCTGCTTTGGAGGTCTTTGCTGCTTAGGCAGATTTGTATTTAGAGCCTCCGAGTATGTTTTAGTGTGTTTATGTGTTTGGTTTGCTGATGTGATTGGTCTATGTGCGACTGGATTTGTGGTGTGTGTGGTTACCTTCTCCTCCTGACTGGCTGCGCCAGCACTGCGTTGAGAGAGCGTAGCCTCCAGTTTGGCTATATGGTTGCATCTCTCGCATATATTAGTACCTGTTGGGAGGAGGAGAGGGTTGTCTGTGTACATGAGGCAGTTGTAACATTGCCTCAGGATTCCCAGATTCACCAGCTGGACTGGAGAGGAAACCAGCAACTGACCTTTGGACATGCCGGATTAGTATAATTAACTCCTTTATAACTGACCGGAAAGGACCAATAGGGGACGAGTACTCAAAGGGAGTATTTGAGGAAGTAGTACTTTTAGTTTATTAGTGCTAACTTATATAATTGCTTGTATGAGCAAGTGCTGGGTTTTAGGTTGAAAGTAGGGTCCTTACTTTGAGAGATAGAGCAGATCTAAGGGAAAAAGTGAAGAGTACACTTTGTGGAGCCGAGAATGGTTTAAGCCCGATTGAGCAGCGCTGCCTGATGCTGCGCTATGCGCAAAATCGTGCAAAACCACGCCAAAGCGGATTTTTATACAGGGGACTTGAAAGAGCTAGAAATTAGCCCAAAACGGCCAATAAACTACAAGATTCTTGTGTTGAGATCACTCCTCCAGGGACAGATAGGCTGCTCAAAGCTCCCCACTCCCACTGGTGAACAAAGAAGCTTCCTTCTATCCAAGTAAGGAAATGGGAAACACAGGAACTATTCTAAAGTCCAGAATACAGCAATGCCTGTATTAGGGACTTTTCTAGGTCAGGAAAGACGTGAAACAAGGATATTTTTTTGGTTTTTCTTTTTTTACAAGACAAACAGCAGAAAATGCACAGTAAATATTTAACACAGGCTAGCGCACTTGAGTGAGCAGCCTCAACAGTTAAATTCAAACAAAAGACAAACTTTAAAAGTGCAGGTATGAAATTTGCAAAAACAAGCTTAAAACAGGCAAAAGAGCAGATTAAACTCGCTTTTCGGCGAGAATAGACAGTCGCACAGGTAATAGCAGTAAAATATACTTAAATCTTGGTAGCAGTCACTCCTTTGACTGATACTTATAGTTGCTGCAATATTTTGTCTGCTGTACTAATTATTCCTTTTTTAACAGCAGCTTGTGTTCTAGATTCTACTAAAAAGTTTACCAGTGCTGGTCTTTCACTTAGGTTCCTCTATTCCTTCCTCTTTACCTATACTTTGATATCAATCCTTGACAGGGAAAGCAAACTCTAGCCTGCAGTCCAAATAAATTCTTGGCCTCTTCCCATTTCTCTCATTATTTGCTCCCAGTACCTTGGTTCTTTTGTCAGTTTCCTACGATAAATTCCAGGCCCCTCTTGTGTATTGTCTGTATCCCTAATTTCAGTCATCGACAGAATCTCTTTTCTCCAGTCCCATGTTGGCTTACTTCTTAGAATACTTTCTGCTACTTTGAGTATAATATTCTGTATGGTTATTGCTATTCTCTTTAAGGATGTGCACCCAAAATTAACATAAGAACCGCTGAGCTATATTTTCAAATGTATTGTACAGTTTCATGGTGCAACCCCGAAGAATAGCTCCTACTTTTTAATTGTGACTTTTAATTCTTTTGTAGAGCTGGCACTGACTGTTGACTTTATGTGCTTTGCATGACAGACAACAATACCAGTTTATTGGTGTTTCTTTTTAAACTGGTCCTTGACCTAGTTATACAAAGAACACTGTCAGTGTAAAGATTATGAAGATCAAATTTGTTGCGCAATTTGATGTGAATTGTTTTTCCCTTCTGTATAATGTCTGCAGTGATAAGCATTTTGCAGTATCACTTGATTTAACAACAACTGAGACACAATAAAATCTGTATTCATGTAGCTGCCATTTTTGTGACACTGGACTTTTTCCATGCAAGTGGCATAAAGTAGAACTTGTTCTATAGCTATAGGGACTGGTTGATTACATAAGCGTATATTCAGTAGTGTAGTCACATATGAGCATAACGCAAATGCCAGCCTAAATAAGGTAACAGTTTTTTTTTTAATCTGTTCAGTTGTTGTCTGCTTTCTTCTCTTCTAACATTTCTTTTGTAGTCAGTGCCTTCATATTTGAGGATCTTTGTTGTGTAATTAGGTGGTATCAGCTGTCACATTTGATTTAAGGTGTCATACTTGATGTACAAGTTGTACAAGAAATGATAAAAGTATTATATTTATATGTATTATAAGATTTTCTGTAGTACTGCGGTGGTGGTGCTGCGGTAGCGTTGTCGCCTCACAGTTAGACGTTGTCCATTCGATTCTCAGAGCGTCTTCTGTGTGTCGACATGCGTGAATGGGCGTTCCTTCGTTGAAAGTTGTGCGTTAGGCCCGGCAAGCCAGCACGTAAAAACCTACTGCCAATCATTAGCGGACCGAAGTTCCGCTGTGGCGACCCCTAACCCCTAAGCCGAAAGACACACAAAAAATAAGATTTTCTGTATCGAAAGTTGTATTTTTTATCTAGTGTCAAATTTTGTTTTTGTATCGAAAGTTGTATTTTTATCTGTTGTCAATTTTTTGCTTCTGTATAGATGATCATATTGTTATCATATTGTATAACTATTTGTTTTTCTGTATTGAATGTGGAGCTTTTCTTCCTGGGTCTCCGCTGTAAATGGACATGTGTCCAGTCGGACTATCCCAGTAAACAAATGTTAAATAAATAAATAAAATAAAATAAAAATTATGTTATGAGGAGACAGAAACTCTAAAAATAGCTCCAGTATGGCTTTCTGACATAGGCAGACAAGGATAGATTAAAGATACTCTTATTGCTAGTGGTACAGGTCTGACCAACGATAAGCCATGAAAATTTGATATGTATTCCTCTGACTGTAGATTATATATACAGCCATAACTTTGACATGACTTTACTTTTTAATAAGAATGACCTTTCTTGAACTATTAGACCCTGTTTTTTGCGATGGACATTATTGCATATTGTGCTGCATAATTTTTATCTGCTCTCTCCATCATATGTATATATATATATATATATATATATATATATATATATATATATGTGTGTGTGTGTGTGTGTGTGTGTGTGTGTGTGTGTGTGTATGAAATTGTATTTCTTTACATCAGCAAAGGACTTTTATTGACAGCAAATACGTTGAAAATTTTCATCAGTGACAGCAAATATCTAAAAAAACACACAGAAACAAAGTGATTTCAAAATTAAACAAATGGCTTACATTTGTGATCATTTAAGCAAAACAGAAATATTGCTTTCACATGGAGGGCTTTGCCACTGTCCACCCTGATGTGAGGCATCTGTCCCCACACTCCTGGAAATTAAATATACTGACTCCACAGCTGCATAGCCATAGAGAATGACGTAACTCCTGAAATTATGTAACTGTTGAACTGTTGTAGTTCGACTACAATATGATTTAATCAGTGCAACTATGATGAATTTTTTCAAAGCCAGTAGCACATGATAAGTGCATGCCACAGTGAAACACACAGCAGCCATATACATATATATATATATATATATATATATATATATATATATATATGTATGCACCTGCTTTGGACTCACTCTCTTTCTATAAACACAAACATATATATATATATATATCTATGGATTTAGGACTTTTGATCAGAAGATTAAAAGTCCGAATCCATTATCACCGAACATACTTTACCGATGTGTACAAAAAAAAAAAACATTAAACCTACTTCTATGCAGGGGGGCAAGCCCCCCTGCACCCCCCATGTGGGGAGCTGTGTCCATCACCCTGTAATATTCTCACTCAGAGGTTGCACTACAGTGGGAAAAATGGAATTTTCCCTTATCCGCACCGTAGTACGACCAGCACAATGAGCATACTTATCAGAAAGTGCTGCTTCAGTGAACAGCACTTTCGGTTAAGTATGCTCGGTGATTTCTGCTTCAGTGGAAAGTGCATTCGGGGATCTGTATGGATCCCATAAATATATATATACAGAGAGAGAGAGAGAGAGCGATACAGATATACAGAAGAAACTGTTGCAGAAAAGAGGAAAATACCAGGATGCAAAAAACTCCCTCGCCAGCCTCAGTAAGAAGCTGAGATCCCTCATAAAATCCCCAAAAGCTAGTTACGAAAATAAAATTGCCAGAGATTCCAAAGACAACCACAAGGCATTCTACAGTTATGTCAAGAATCTAAATGGCAATGCTCAGATCTGCTCTGAGCTACAACAAAATGGCATTAAATATACTGATCCCAAGGATATTGCCAATATGCGGGCAGATCAATTTAGTGCCAACTTCAACCCCTCTCACCCCCTAAAGGGCCCATCTCAATACCAAAAGATTGCCAAATTCCAATAATCATGGCCTCACAGGTAGAAACCGCACTCTCCAAAGCTAAGAAGACATCATCCATGGGACCAGATGACATCCCGGGCTGTGTACTACATGAAGTATAAAATGAACTGGCGCCTCACCTAAGTGTCATGTTTAATCATGGCCTCACCTCGTGCCCACTGAGTGGCGCACAGCTACAGTTATCCCACTTCACAAGGGGGGTCCACCTTGGATCTCGGGAACTACCGTCCCATCAGTCTGACGAGCCTGATCTGCAAGAGCATGGAATGCATTATCATGGAACTTATAAACAAAGACATTGGCAACCTTCAAACACTGGACCCCACCCAGTTTGGGTTCGTGAAGGGCCAATCTTGTCTCCTGAACCTGAATGACTTCTTCGAATCAGTCTCCAGAGCTGTGGACGAGGGTAAGGTGGTCCACACAGCCTATCTGGACCTCACCAAGGCCTTCAACACCATCCCCCACTCTGGAATCATAGATAAACTTACTAAGCTGGGCAGTAATCCCTACTTCACTCGATGGGTTGCCAACTGGCTTACTGACAGAACCCAAACTATAAAAGTAGCTAAGCTCCAGACAAGTGACAAGTGGAGTACCTCAGGGTTCAGTCTTGGGACCACTCTTGTTTGGCATCTACTTCTCTGAAGTACAGGCCAACACTAAGGGACTCTGGCTAACAAAGTTCACAGATGACTGCAAAATGGGAGCCATTATTGAATCCCCAAATGATGTGGATATTCTATAAAATGGCCTTACAGAAACAGATGCCTGGTGCCAGAGCCATGGGCTCAAGCTTAATGCCAAGAAATGTATAATTATACCCTTTGGACAAAAACATGTACCCATGAATTACCACATAGGTAACAGTATACTAACCTTCGATAACCACATCACCACAACAGCCAGGAACTCCTTCTATGTGGCACACCTCATCACTAAGGGCTTTTCATCCAAAAAAAGGAGGTCATTGTCCCACTGTACTCATCCCTCATTAGACCCATTGTAGAGTATAACGCCCCGTTTGGTATGTACCTCACAAGACATCTGCAACAGCTGGAAAGGCCGCAGAAATTCCTCACTAAAAGAATCACAGGTCTAAAGCAGATGCCATATGCTGACAGTCTAAAAAACCTCCAGCTATACTCTGTGGCATATCGTCTACTCAGAGGAGATCTCTGCTTAACATACAAGGCCATGTCAAACCCTGAGCTGTTAGACATGCACCACTTAAAGAAATCCCAATTCCTCAGAGCCACACACTCCAGGGATCTAAACCTTGTCATCACAGTGAACAAAATATGCTGGAGGGATAGGTTCCTGACCCAGAGACTCCCCATACTCTGGAATAGACTGCATATACATGTCAAGCAGAGCGCCTCCTTGGCCCTCTTCAAAAGGAACCTTGATGATTGGATGGGAGATAGGAAATTTACCCCGGGGATCATGTCAGTCGCCCTGCTAGACAGGTGTCCAGGGAAGTAAATATTGTGGGAAGAAATATCCAGGCAATTGTTATGGCTAGGCTTGTATAGGCCCTAGGGCCGATAGCTTAGTACCAGCCTATGAACCTATAGATATAGACAGATAAATATGGCTATATATATATATATATATATATATATATATATATATATATACACACACACACACACACACACACACACACACACACACACACACACACACACACACACACACACATATATTTTACACTATATATACATATTTTAAGTATGTATTATGTTCGGAAAAGAGTAATATAGTGGAAAGCAGGTTCTACTTGGATATTTTGTTTTACAGTAGGTACCTGAATGAGATTTTTATTTTATGGAAGGGTACCAACGAAAGTATTGCTGGTTTTATTAAATATCTAAACAGCACCACTCATTATTTGAAATTTACTTATGCATGTAATGAGAAAGAAATATATTATTTAGATACCACTATTATTAAGGATGTATGTTGTTTCAGATCTAAAGTGTATAGAAAGAAAACTTTTTGTAATTCTTATCTCCATTTTCAAAGTCACCACCCACTATACCAGAAAAAAAGTATTGTTAAGGGACAGGTGATTAGAATTTCTAGAATGACTTCTCATTTTGAGGAAGTCATTAAAGAATTCAGCAACCTCAAGAATATGTTTTTGGAGCGAGATTATCCACTGGAATTTGTGGAGGGTGTTTTACAAGAGATTTTGAGAGAGTGGGGTTCAAAATATCAACCTTTGTTAGGTAGAGGTCTTTTTAAAACAAAAAAATAATGAAAGAACAGAGAGTTCTTCCTACAATTTCTCCCAGGCATGTGTGGTGCAATACAGTTCACATTCTAATGACATAAGGAACATCCTTTGCAAGAATTGGAATATTTTTAGGGGTGACCCTAATATTTTAAAAGCAGTGGGTGAAAAACCTATTTTCTGTACTAAAGTGGGTTGCAACTTGAAACTTACCTTGGAGGGTAATACGAACAACAGCAGTGTAAAATCAAATGAATTTACCAAAGCCTGTGGTTGTTGTACACAGTATAGATTTATTTTGTCAGTTGTTAGTTTGAAACTTGACAATACAAACCAGGACACAGTATTTTTTAAAAAGGGTAATTGTCACACTAGTAAAATAGTTTATTTGGCTAACTGTAATTCCTGCCCGGGGTTTTATGTTGGGACAACTGAGAGGTCCAGGATATATGAACATTTATATGATATTAAGAATTAAAAAGAAACTAATGCCTTATTCATGCATAGTAAAATATGTAGTAATTTTTCTAGATTCAAGTTTGGGATATTGGATACAATAGAAGTAAACCCCAGGGGTAGTAATTGGAAAAAAACTTTAAACAAAAGGGAATTGATGTGGCAGGTTCGTTTGGCAGCTAATTTATGCCCAGGATTAAATGATTTTATATCTATCTTGCCTGCTTTAAAAGAAAGAGCAGAAAGGGTTTGATTTTAAAAACGAGATTTTTTCATAGAAATGTTTTATTGGATTGTTCAGTTTTTACAGTGTATGCCTTTTAGGGTATTAATTTATTCAAGGGATTTTTGTTTGATTGGTGGGATTTTAACCTATCCTGTGTTACTGTAACATATTTAAATCCACATGACTGTTTGTATATTGTTCTGATGAAGTCAATTTTACTTTGATGAAAGCGCTTAACCTGGAAATAAATTTTGTGTCTACTAGTCCTGCTGGTGAACTTGTTGGTTTTTAGTTTCTTTTTTCACCAGTTTGCTACAATTTGTTTGATTTTGGTTTAGTTTTGTAGCCCTGGACTGATGGACTCTCTAGATTCTATAGTGCAGATGTTGGATTTGGGCAGTCTGTAGAGATTCCAGGACTGAAAAAAAGATGTTGCTGAGCTCAGAAGTGAGTTGGCTCATTTTATGGAGCTCTTTTCTTCCAAAATGACTTTTTGTCGTTCTATGGAGCTTGGCCCTGATGTTAAGGGAAGCTCAGAGGGAATTCAGAGTGTTTCTGGCAGTCAAATGGTTAATGTGGATGAAGTTTGCAAGCATACAGGTTGTGGGCGTCACAATGTCACCATTGAAGCCGTTGTTCATTTGGAACAGGCTGCTGCTATTTCGGAGCAGTTTGCGGACTCCATGGAAGAAAAAAAATCTGATTTTTACAGCTAACTCTTGTTTGGAGCGTTCGAATACCAAGGGAGTGGTATATTTTGGAAAGGATGTGGAGATTATACAGGTGAATGCATCGGACTCATTATCTAACACTGGGAACAGCAAAACAGGTACTATTTGTTATTCTGCCCCTAAGGCGAGGTTTGAAGCCGAAGTTGCGGCTTCTAATAGACAAGCTGGTCATTATTTTGGTGTTTCCAGTTCACCAAAGGCCTTGGGATAGGCTAATTCTAAATTACATGATTTTTTAAACAAAAAGTTTAATTTTACAGCAGGCAACAACCGGGGCGAAAGTCACAGTGAGCCGAGAAGGAAACAAGACAAGAACTATACATCTATTAGAGACATGATCTTTGGGTCTGAGAAAAAATTATACAAACTTAAGGCTTTGTAGATGGAAATGTTTTATTTTAGTGAATGTGTTAAGTTGAAGGTGATTCCTCAGGGACTACGTGTTTTTAAATTCCCTTTTGGGTTATATTATGATATGGATATGGTGCAAGATTTTACTAACCTGTTTGATAAATGGGGTATTGAACTGCTTAACAAAGTGTTAGTTTTTCAAGAACAAATGAAGGTTAAATTATTTAAAGAAGTGGAAATACTTAACAAGGACATTTTGGAAGACTTACTATTTCCTCAGTATGAGGAATTGTATTCTAAAGTCCTTGAGAGAGTTGAAAAAAAGTGTAATATACAATTTCAGAAAAAGAAAAGGAAGCTCAACAGGGATGTTCGACAGTATAAATCTAAAACAGTATACCCCACAGACAGGCTTTTTATTGATAGTTATAGCCGGGAAATTTTGCCAGAGAGTTTCAGTTACCAAGGAGGTGGAGGTTATTCAGAAGGTTATTCAGAAGCTACTGGTAATGGGACCCCTTTGAACAACCATTTAATGATGGTTTTTATATAGAAGCGGATTTTCCCACCCTAAGACGCTCAGAAAGAATAGCAAACAGACAACTAGGAGTCCAACATTATTACAATTACAATTACCCCGCCCGCAGGGGTCAATACCACAAGGGGAGAGAAAGGGGCAGGTATTAGATAGGAACTCTTTCCATTCTGATATTATTTGTAGCTCTAAAGGATTCAGTATTTACAACTATACAGATAGAGTTATTTCTGAAGAATATTTTTCACTTTTCTCTAAAGGGTTTAAATTTGTTCCTGCTAGGATACCAGATATAGTAGAAATTTTGCTTGATATTCACGTGTTTACTAGGAAAATAAATTTTCGATTATTGTTTCCTGGTTACAATACAGATAGTATTGGGCATAATCTACGGCCTTGAGAAAAGATAGTGTGTTCAATCCTCCCTTACACCCTTTGGTAGCTAGTTTTGAAAATGTGGTTAAACAAGAGTTGTATCCACTTTGGGCTAGCATCAAGAAGGTATTTTTTAACCTGAGTTTCAAAGAGAAAGAATTACTTTTTTCTTTAAAACACGATAGAAGTATGCATATAATGACCCCAGATAAGGGAGGGGGGATTGTAATTTTTGACAGTGAAGATTATAAAAACCTTATCCAAGCTATTTTGTTTCAGGAGGAAAGCTATTTGCAGGTATCCAAGAATCAGATTAATATTTCTTATCAGCGTATTGATGGGTTTTTGGAAGAATACGTATTAGAACAAAGGATTAGTCAGGAAGTCCATTCTTTTTTATTAAATAATTTTCCCAAGGTACCTAGCATGTTTGCCATCCCTAAGATCCACAACGATTTTTGTCACCCCCATTCAGGCCTATTGTGGCAGCAGGGGGATCTAAAACACACAATTTGGCAGTGTTTGTGGACCAGATGGTCAAGCATGTAGTTGAGGGTATGCCACATCTTGTTAAAGATTCTTGGGATTTTCTGGGACAGATTAAGCAGGATTTATGGAATCCCGATCTGATTTTTTTGACAGTAGATGTGCAAGATTTATTCTCCTGTATTCCTAGGGAGGAAGGTTTAGATTATTTTGAAAAAATGCTGTTTGATCATTCTAGATTATCTTCAGAGCGTGTGCAGCTTGTTTGTGAAATTATGGCCTTGATTTTAGATAATAATTATATTTTTTTCGAAGGGCAATACTTCCAACAAATAAAAGGAGTTGCTATGGAGGCAGCCTGTGCCCCTATGTATGCAAATATTTATTTTACTAGGGTGGGAGAAGGAATTTATTTTCGAAAGCAGGTTCTACTTGGATATTTTGTTTTACAGTAGGTACCTGGATGATATTTTTATTTTATGGAAGGGTACCAAAGAAAGTATTGCTGGTTTTATTAAATATCTAAACAGCACCACTCATTATTTGAAATTAACTTATGAATGTAATGAGAAAGAAATCCATTATTTAGATGCCACTATTATTAAGGATGTATGTGGTTTCAGATCTAAAGTGTATAGAAAGAAAACTTTTTGTAATTCTTATCTCCATTTTCATAGTCACCACCCACTATACCAGAAAAAAAGTATTGTTAAGGGACAGGCGATTAGAATTTCTAAAATGACTTCTCATTTTGAGGACGTCATTAAAGAATTCAGCGACCTCAAGAATATGGTTTTGGAGAGAGATTATCCACTGGAATTTGTGGAGGGTATTTTACAAGAGATTTGAGAGAGTGGGGTTCGAAATATCAACCTTTGTTAGGTAGAGGTCTTTCTAAAACAAAAAATAATGAAAGAGCAGAGAGTTCTTCCTACAATTTCTCCCAGGCATGTGTGGTGCAATACAGTTCACATTATAATGACATAAGGAACATCCTTTGCAAGAATTGGAATATTTTTAGGGGTGACCCTAATATTTTACAAGAAGTGGGTGAAAAACCTATTTTCTGTACTAAAGTGGGTCGCAACTTGAAACTTACCTTGGAGGGTAATATGAACAACAGCAGTGTAAAATCAAATGAATTTACCAAAGCCTGTTGTTGTTGTACACAGTGCATATTTATTTTATCAGTTGTTAGTTTGAAACTTGACAATACAAACCAGGACACAGTATTTTTTAAAAAGGGTAATTGTCACACTAGTAAAATAGTTTATTTGGCTAAGTGTAATTCCTGCCCGGGGTTTTATGTTGGGAAAACTGAGAGGGCTCTCAGGTCCGGGATATATGAACATTTATATGATATTAAGAATTCAAAAGAAACGTATGCCTTATTCAGACATAGTAAAATATGTAGAAATTTTTCTGGATTTAAGTTTGGGATATTGGATACAACAGAAATAAACCGCAGGGGTGGTAATTGGAAAAAAACACTTTAAACAAAAGGGAATTGATGTGGCAGCTTTGTTTGGCAGCTAATTTATGTCCAGGATTAAATGATTTTATATCTATCTTGCCTGCTTTAAAAGAAAGAGCAGAAAGGGTTTGATTTTAAAAT